>NC_056735.1:931413866-931546366 GCF_019279795.1 Protopterus annectens | reverse complement strand
GCCCTGAGGTACATCACTGGTGACTGGTCTCCTGGTAGAGGTAGTCCCACTGATCCTGACTTCTTGGGTCCTATCTGTGAGCTAGCCAAACATCCAGTGAGTTATATAGAGATTTATGCCTAATTCTGAGAGTGGTAATGATACCTGAGTGGGGTATTCTACTGAATTTCTTCCCCTGGTCAAGATAGGTTTTATGCACCACTTTACCCTCATTCATAGCCTTAGTGACCCTCTCAATGAAATCTACCAGGTTGAGCAGACAAGACCTTCCCTTAACAAAGCCAAACTGGGATGGTTCCAGTGTCTGTAGGTTGCCACAAGCCATGCTAATTATTTCAATAATAATTCTTTCCATGGCTTTGCTTATCAGACTGGTCAGACTGATGAGTCTGTAGTTCATGGGGTGAGTTGATAGTCCAACTTTATGAGGAGGGATAACTGTTGTGACTCTCCATTCACCTTACAGGTAACCTGTTTTGAGACTGTAGTTGAAAGTGCCTCAAGTTGTCCTGATAGGTCTTATTTTAGGCTATTTAGGATGCAACCGGGGATATTGTCAGAGACTACTGAAACAGTCTTTGGCCTTAATGAGCTCCACCAGGACTTAATCCATGCTGATAGTTTGTGGGGGGGTATGTTAGAAGGGATTTCACAGCGGGTAGTTGGGGGAAGTGGGAGGTAAAGTTAGAGATAGCCGATAGATTTGCTATGTCATCCTGGTCAGGGAAGGTTGTGCCATTTGCCACCAGTTCTGCACACTGAAGTGCCTTGTGATTGTCTTTAGCCTGGAAGGCTATCTTGACCTCACAACAGGCCTTGCTAGACTTTAGTTTCTTGTTTAATTGAACCAGAGCGCTCTTGTATTTATGAGAGTTGCTCTTTCTGATTTTGGCCATGACCTTTTTACTTTTCTTATATACCCTGTTAGGATGGAGATTCTACCAATGGGCTTTGTTTTTGGTATTAGATCTGGGCTTACTTCTAGCAGGTACAGCAGCTTCAATGCAGCCATTTACATTTTTTGTTCAGGGTTTCTGTAAATGATTCTGCACATGTTATGGTGTTTTCAGGATTGGGGCTGCCATACATTTGGACAAACTATCATGCAGTAGGATGTAGTTTGCTTGAGAATAGTTCCTAACTGTTGCAGGTTTAGTTGGGTTTTCCTGTTTGATCTTTATTTTGAAGGAGACAGCTTTGTGGTCTGATCTGAACAATGAGGACGTGATACGGGAGTGGGTGGTACAGCACTTGTCCAAGTTAGTGAATACAGGTCTATATTGAATGATCGAACTTTCAAAAGTTCGACTGTCATATGGTCAACACCATGTGATCGAATTTTTGAAAGTTCAAATGTTTCAACAGAGATCTTCGTATAACATGGAATGGGAAGATTTCCCTTTTCTGCACTGTACTGCAATCTTGGAGTTGTTATATTTATAGAGTGGGGGCTTCCCCCCTGCTTAAAATGGTCATGTAGGTTATTTGCGTAGTTTATTTTTTTATTAAATTTTCGAACTTTTAAAAGTTCGATCATATGGTGTCGACCATATGACTTTTGGACTTTTGAAAGTTAGATTATCTAATATAGACCCGGTGAATACTAAGTCCAATGTGTTTTATCCCCTGGTTGGAGTGCACACTTATAAGTTGTGTATCTAATATTCTTATCTTGGAGCCATTTATTACAAGTTATTATTATTTTTTTATTTTTTACAAGTTATTGTTGTTATTATTACTTATTACAAGTTTCTAGAGAAAGTAGAATACAACGTTTGTTTGCCTTAATGGTTTTCCTGTCTTTTGACTGTTCATAGTGTTTAGAAATCATGCTGGACTTATGCTTTTTGCAGCTCTTCTAGGATGACTGTTTCAGATGAAATTACCTAGGCAGAACAGGGTTTATTATGAGTACTCCATGTAGTACAGCGTGGATCTGAAATATTGGCTCATTTTGGTGGTATTTACCAGAGCTTCTACATAAAACACTATGATTCTGCACATTCACAGAGCCATTAATTCTTCATTATTATTCTGAAAAAAAACTATGAAAAAAAAAAACAGAACAAATGTGAACTTCCAAGTATTAGCAACATTTATTGTTTTAATTCAAAACACTCATTCACAAAAACTTGTTTAGTTTCTGATTTCTTTCTTGCAATAATTGTAATTTTGTTTTATTAAGATTTCTGTACCTAGATTCTGTTTTCATTCAACATAATGGACTCACATTAAAGACTGGAAATTGTTTCTAAAAATCATGGGTATAATTCTAGGATCTTATTCATAAAATGAAATTTCACTGTTTTAAGATTTGATATATAGATAGACCTTTGATTTGGTATATATTTTTGTTTAACATTTGTTTACCAGGAAAGTCTGACTTGCAACAAAACCAGTTTTAAGTGGAGGCCTGGGGATAAATGCTCCAGATGCATGTCTTTGTGACATGGGAGGAAACCAGAGTACCCAGATGAATGCAAAGAGGACATGCAGACTCCACACAGAAGGCACCCCACCCAAATGACCGAACCAGAGAACTTGTTGCTGTGAGGCAACAGCACTACCACTGCACCACTGCCTCGTCCAATTGATAAACTTTTGTTTACCATTGAGGTCTGACTGGGCAAAGTCTTTTTTCAGTGAAGGCCCAAGGGGTAAAGATCCTCAGTGCATAAATTAGAATAAGTGAACATGCATTAGAAAGACTCAGGACTGTATAATTAACATGTTGCATACACTATATAATATTTACATCATGTGAGACTGAAAGGCATCTACAGAACACAACATATATAGGATTCTTATCAACAGAACAGTCAGCATTATTTTGCAGTGAGCACATACCCCTACTGTAATATTAACACAGACATAACAAATGAAGCATATTTATACTTTATGCAAACAATCAAATCCACTTGACACTTATAATCAGGAAATGACTATAGTAAAGGTGTAAGAATTTATTTACGTTTATTTGATTTGACTACATGATGTGGGGAATTAGTAATAAGGTTGGTACAAGGCCAGTACCCTTATTTTGGTATGTATGACTTGATTGAGATTGTAAATTATAAGTGGATTAAGATTTAAAAATAAGACAGGGTGTTGGTAATGTGTTATCACAAGTGCAGGACCATTTGCTTGAGAGGTACATCTTCAGAGGGATTTTAAATTGTAGATAAAATGAGAAATCTTTGAAATCTGTCAAGATCAAATTCCTTATTTTAGCAAAATATGCAGAGTATAGACAGTCACCATTATGATTTTTTTTTAGATTTTTGAGTGAGTACTATGAGATGGTTTAGTGAACACCTCTTTTAGGTATTATCAATTTAATAACTTACTGGTGGCAGAGCATTTGTCTGGGGTACAAAGGATTTTGTGGGCATCTTAATATGAGAAAATTATAGTAGATCAGATAGCACCAGTAAGTTAAGGGTGTGAAGTGCCCCACAGTGATGTGTTTAGCAAATGTGCTAACTTGCAAACTTTGCAATTTTATTTTAAGACTGTACTAGTTTAACTAACTGAAAAGAATGTAGGTTAGTGAACATTGATGAGACATACAGGAGACTAGGGAGTAGAAAGGTTTGAACTGTAGTCAGGTGTGCATGCTCTGTTTGAAAGGTCTGACTTTATAAATAACTCTTAGTTTATAGTTAGTTTTTTTATCTGCATATTTTATGTACTGATCAAGTCTTAATCTGTTGTCTATTTTTATCCCACTAGCTTTATATTTTGTACTAACTCAGCTCTAGTATTGTTGGATGCTAATATTGTTAGCTCACATAAGTTTTATTGATGGGTTGCAGGTAAACATACCACTGATTTAATTTTATTTGGATTTAAGAGTAGTTTTAGTCAGGTTTCATTTTTTGCAAGGGAATGCTGCAGGGTATCATAGAGCTGTTTGACTGAAGAGGCTATACATATTAGTGTTGAGGCATCTGCATATTGGACATTGGGTTAGATTTGCTGGGTGAGAGCCTGCACGCTGGGTGAGAGCTGCACGCATACAAATTTATTATTAGAGTGTTGAAACACAGGATCATATAAACTACAAGGAAATTGAGCCACGAGGCCATTTATGGCTTGCCAATGTCTTCCTTTGTGCTGTACCCCATTCTCAAAAAAGACAATGCAGGTCAGTCCTGGAGTACATTTGTGGGCTCCCATCCAATCATGCAAGTTAAATTTGAAGGATGCTAGGCTGTTACTTTGTTTAACTTGCAGGCGTTTGTTGCAGAGGTGATGTACAAATTGAGCAATACATTTGCCTCTTATGTACATTTTATTTATCTGCTGGTAGAGGTTAAAGTCCCTAGTTCTGACATTAGTGACTATAAAAATGCAATAGATCAGGGAGGATGTGGTCCCTAATAGTGCAGAATTTAAGGGACAGATCTTCTTGCAAGAGCCTATAAAAACTTTATAAAGAAGTTGTAGTTCAAGTTTTTATTCATGGTACCTCAGGACTTATGGTCAACAATCTTCTTGCTTAGGAACCTCTTGGGCCTTTCCAGATGCTTAATCTGTTGAGAATGGTGCATCCCAAAGGAGCATTGTATTCAATAATTGGTAGAATTAGGGCTGCATAAAGGGATGACAATTTTTTGTGACCTGGACACTGACTTTTAGATATTAGTCACCCCCAACTCATGCAGATGGGACCATGGTTTAATGTCTCAAATATGTTATAAAGGCAGATGAGATTAGACTTAATGCAATTTTTAAGGCTATCAAAATCAAAGTTGGTTATTTATGCAATAATCTTGGTCTGAAAAGGACAGACCATGTCAAATTACTGATAGCTATGTATAGGACATATAAGGCAATAAACTTGTTTTCAGAAAGATGTCTTAAAAAATAGAACATATTGTGTTCTGACACTTGAAAGTGTTCTACTCTGCAAATGTTTAAAATAGATCTATATAAGTTTTATGAAGAAAAATCTTTTGACATTATTTTAATCACATGGGCCATACCACGACTGCTTTATGTTTATAGGACTGTATAAACAGGGATGGCTAGTGACTTCAAAGTAAGTTGGGGCTGTATACACAGATGAGTTTGTGGAGCTTGCTAAAAAGACATAGGACTACAGCAGCAGGAGAGATACATTATTAGTGAGGTTATATCCTTCTCTGATAATGGCTTTATTTTATTCAGATTCATTGAGAGCTAAGAATTATCATGGCACTTAGCAGGCATAAGGCAATGAACCAGTCTTTTTCATGTCTCTCAGCCTCTTACCTACATAATCAGGGACATAGCCAAAGGGAATCAGGGACAATGACCCGAAATCTGGGACACTTTTTAAATATTTTTTTTGTTGCTTACATGGAAAAATAATAGATTAATTGGATGTGAATTAACCTACATTTCCTGACATAAAAGAAGCTTGCAACTGACTACTTTTTCTAAAAAAATATAAGTTTATGATTGACAGGGAAAGCATGTGCCAAAATTAGGGATATCCCTGAAAATTACACACACACACACACACACACACACACACACACACACACACACACACACACACACACACACACACACACACACACACACACACTTTCTCATACATTGCTACCTACTAATACTTCAGTAATGAAATGTAATGTCAATTTTCATTTAAACATTTTGGGGTATAGAAACAAGACAGGCTTTAGACAATTAAAAAATACCACTGCAAACAAAAATGCTGTTATCATGTCATTTATAAAAGTATTAATGACAGTTCCAGTGCTATGACCCCAGCAAAACCATGGCAGCACTAATCTTTCAAATATACTGGACTAGAGAGACAAAGAAACAATGTTCTGATGATTGTTCAATACCAGGAAACCTTTTCAAGAGTCCTAAGCCTACTTGTTCTTATCATGGAATTGTTACTTTCCCTATAGTACAGTAGCTTGGGGCTGTGTTTGGTTAAAGATAAGTAGCTGTCTTGTAGGTTGTAGAATTTGGGTTTGGATAATCCCTGTAGCAGCTGTTATACATGTCATCACCCCTGCCTTGCTGGATGCATGCATTACAGTAGCCATTACACTGGATGGTGACTATTCTATTTTTACAAATATGAGAAGATCTCAAGGATATGGGGGTAAATGTTTGCTAGCATCAACACCACCATTGTGAGGGCATTTCTGTCTCTCTTTTATTGATTGATAGTTGTTGGAAATCAGTTATGTATCTTGAGTTTAGAAATGGTAGGCATTATATAATTAACAATGTTATCATAGGATGTTCACACACACACCTATACATGCGAATACACAGACATTATCACATACAAATAGACATGCATAACCATGGACAGTTGAGCAGAGGATCAATTCACCAGTGCCACATGTTTATGATGTACAAGGAAACTGGATTACCTTACAAATACTTATGGACAGGGAGGCCTTGCAAGGTCTCCACAGAATGTTCCCCAGCTAAGGCCTGAACTGGAGAACCAAGCACTGTGAAGCAGCAATACTAATGTCTATGCCACAATGAAAAAAGTTTTAAAGGAAGAATAGCAGCTAACATCAAATCTCCCCCAAAGAAAAACATATGTTTTAGCTATGGACTTTACTGGTCATATTGCTTGATTAAATCTTCTGTCTGATATAAATTCATACTGAGTGGAAGTTATATTTTTGTCAAAAATTTAAATAAATTTACAGTAAGTACACCTGGAATTGCTGAGCATTTCCATCTGGTCTGTCCACGAATTATTGATTGTTTTTCATTATTTTTGTTCTTTAAATTTAAAAACCTAAATGTCCAAAATGGTTCACTATTTATTCATGAAATTTTCAGGGAATGTTGCTGACATAATATAAAACTTCACTGGCCTAGTTTTCTACCTTTGAAGATAAAGGGCAACTGTATCTTGAATTTTAACAAAAAAAAATGTAAATGTCATTTTTATGCATCAACATATACAGAAAAAGGAAAGATAACTTTTATAGAGATATGTAGACTCTTTCTAGGTCTAAAATTATGCCTACATTACATGCTTATGTTTTGATAGTTTTATTTTATTTTATTTTGAAGAGAAATGACAAATTACACATTTTTGCCATTTATAAATATCATTCTGGCCTGAATTCCACAATAACTTCTCTGTGTTAAGATATGACATGACAACTTGATTCCACTTTCATTTTGTTGTGCATAGCGTAACATCTTTTAGGGAAATTTATCACAGAATCTCAGATAACGGCACAGCTCGCACAACAGGCATAATGCGTATCGTATTTTTCTATAACACATAGAAACAGGAAATGTTACTTTTTCTTATTCTATAGTATTAGTTGGGGTTTTCACTTCATAAGAACATGCCAACAATATGATTCAGATATATAATGTGTGTCAGCTACAAAAAATGCAAAATATACATCTTTCGTGAAATGAACGGCAAAGCCAAAGCATTCAAGTGGCTATATGGGACTACTGATGGTATATGGCAATAAAGGACCATTTCTTTATTACCATAAGAAGAATTATTGAAAGTTTTTAATAATAATAATAATAATAATAATAATAATAATAATAATAATAATAATAATATATCATGATCCTCAGATGCAAAATGCAGTTAGCTAGCTGTTTTAGCTTTAAAGGCACAAGCAACACTGTATTGTTGTGTAATGTCATTTACTGCACAGAAGTCTAAAATCAGTTCTGTTTTAAGGAGAAATAAGTAGGACTTTAACTTATAATATATACAGTCCACTCAAAGATTTATTTAAGGCCATTATTTTACTGCTTGCTCATCATCGCTACATTATTTTACTCAGCATACAGAGAAAAAGATCACCACAGCACATGCAACAAAAACAGAGCAAAATGTAATATGTCAGATTTTAGCCATTTGAATTTTGTTTCAAAACTGGGCATGATGGCCATACCTGTAGTGATTTAAGGAGCCATAATTGTGATCATGGCCATTAGAATAATTTGCTAGCAGCGTGTGTGTGTGTGTGTGTGTGTGTGTGTGTGTGTGTGTGTGTGTGTGTAAGGAATTGTAGCATGAAGCCAGGTTTCAGACAGGTAAAGAGCTATTATGTAGAAATAGCATAGATCTATGCTCAGAGGACTTTTATTGGTCCTCGTCTCTGCCAGTCTGAGGGAAAGGAACCAATTGAGGGATTTCCCAGGGTACTAACTGACCTAGCTACAGATCTGTCAGAAAACAGTTACTGACATTCTATAAATTCCTGAGTCCCTTCTTTCCCCAAAGATTTTTCCGGAATATAACTGCACACCTTAAACTATCACCTCTTTGGGCCTCAGTAATATACCAGGCTGCTTAACCACCTATACCAGACATGCATTTTCTGAACCTCTACTAAAACTGTTGCTCCTGAATTTAAAAAAAATGGCTATCATTATGCCCTTCCATAAAGGAGCCCCCACCTCAGATCCCAAGAACTGTAGCCCCATCAGACTAGTGAGCACAGCTTGTAATGTATTAATTTATATCTGATTTCAAAAGCTCTGATATGCAAAGAATTAGTGCCCTAAACACACAGCATAGATTTGTAAAAAGGATATAAAGTCTATTTAATTTAGTAAACTCCTTCTAGAAATTAGGTGAAGCTCTAGCTAGCAGCCATGCAGCACATACAGTTTACCTGGATCTGGCAAAGACCTTTGAGATTATTCCCTGTGCTGATATTCAAGCTAAACATAAATGCTTAAACATAGAATTTATATGGAAAGACAGATATTACAGTGGATGATTGAAAGAACCTACATAGTTAAAATAGCAGATGTCACCTCAGAGATCAAAAAGGTGGTGAGAGACATTCCTCTGGGCTTACTACTGAGATCCCAGATGCTCGGTATCTACTTGTTAGATCTCTGAACCACTAATCCAGACCTACCACTGAATAAATTTGTCAATTACTGCTAACCTGGTATTGTCATTCTGTCAGTCCCTGTTACCAGCAAAAGGGCTAAACCATATAAATTGATGTATTAGGAAATATGCTTAAGTTAAATGCTTAAAAGTATAGCATTGTTACCTCAGTTAAACAATATACGACAACATTTTTTTATTATAGATGGCACCCCACTCCAGAATGTTATGGCCATAAGAAATCTCAGCATGCTTGCAGCCAGCTCCCTATCTTTTGACCACTGTGCAAACACAGTAGTCAGAAAGCCTTTATATCTAGCCCAGTAAATAAGTAAAGGTATCACATCTGATTCCAAAGAAGTTAACTTTCCTCTATACTCTACCCTGATCAGACCATTTATAGAATATAATGCCACTGTTGTATGCATCTATCTAAACATATCACACAGCTATAAAGACTCCAGAAGTTCCAAACTAAAATGATTACCAGACTAAAGACTCCTAGTTACCAAGATAGGCTTGAAACTCTATTCCTGTATTTTGTATTGTGTGGATTCCTGTGCTGTGATTTTGTCTGCTATTCTGTGATATTAATGACCCAACCCTCCTTTATTGCCTACACTTCCACAACACAACTGCTTCCCACAAACACTCAAACTAAAGATATGAAGTTCCAGCAACAAAGAAGTAAGACATGCTAAATGGACAACTATATTACTCAGTTCTGCAATATGTAACATAACAAAACAAAGTGATACCTATGCATGCCATAAGGCAAACTTTTTAGATTAGATAGATGCCCTTAAGTTCATTCCCAGCTTAACTTTTTTCCTTCTTTGAAGCAGGAGGTATCCTAGGAGAGCGTTTTTGACAAGGAATAACTGTGATTTGTATATTGTGTGAATCCATAAATCTGCGCTGTGGTCAGCAATTTCATTTTTTTATTGATCATAGTAATAAGACAGCCAATCCTTGTACACTTACTATGCTATCTAAGCTCCTGCAATTGGTTGCCCGTAGCAACCTATTGCAGTACAGAGTTGGCAGTTGATAGTCACATATTACAATGACTAGAGACATCTCAGAACTGTGCAGTCTTAGATATGTGTGAGTGGTTGCCCTTAGCACCTGATTGCAGTGCTTTCCTGGCAAATTCTTAATCATTAGACTAGAGACTGCTGGGGATTGCAGAGTTGTGGGTCTTCGGGACTGGTTTTGTCTTTGTAGGTATGTGTTTTTTTTTTTTTTAATTGTGGCAGGAAGGCAGATAAAGCTGTGGACAGTCATAACAAAAGACACTGTCCACAGCAGAATATATATGTTTTTTTATTTTAATTTACATTTGCTACAGTCAAAGTGAGGGAGGGATCCCTGCATCTCTCAACTTCTTTGTTTATGAATTCAGTGCATAGCCAGAAACAATGGGGTGAAGGTGGGGGACAAGGTTATGGACAATTTTTAATATTACTTTAATTCACTTACAGAAGTTACTAGAAAAATGCATTTTGTATTAGCATACATTTTCTGAATTATCAAGTATGAAACTCTAATGTCTAGCATTACTGACTTGTCAGTAATTCTTAGTGATTTACCAGAAAACCAGGAACAGTGCAAACTAATATGAGCAAAATTGCAGACTTTCTATAAAATCAGGGAAGGGTTAGAGGTGTTTGCCGACTATAGGCCTTGAAACTTCTTTGCTCAAGCATTCTGAACACCAACTATAATGGGGAGCAAAATCTGCAACAATTTCAATAATATTCTAATTTACTTAAAAAGTCAATATAACAGTTTTTTTTATCCACATGCAGTTTCGCAACAATGAGAATTATGAAACTCTGTCTGGTGTTACTGACCTGCTTGTCATCCTCAGTGATTTACTAGAAAATCTTGGCAAATGTGAGGCAAAAGTCCAAGATGCTCTGAAAAAAGATACATTTAAGGGATAATTTCTTGTATACATTTCAGCTTTGCTCAAGAATTCTGTACATAGTAAAAATAATGCAGGGACAAAAGTTAAAAGAACATCAGGTTTTGAATCAGCATGTAGATTCTGAATAAAAAGTATTACAATCTAATGTCTAGCATTACTAACTTTTCTGAAATGCTCACTGAGTAACCAGACAATCCAATTTTATGTGAAACATGACAAAATATATAAAAAAAAATCAGAAACTTTCTGCATAGGGGCAGTTGAAAGGTATGCTTCTTGCACAACTGCAGAGTTATGTGGGGACTGAATCACACACACACACACACACACACACACACACACACACACACACACACACACACACACACACACACAAAATCACATATATTCCGTAGTGCATACTCACAACCACATGCTCCTGCACCACAATCATGCACTCACACACATTCACAATCTTGTTTTAGTTAATCCTGTACCTCTAAAGTCAAGCAAAACACTAAGCCAATCAATCCCTTTAAACCAGGAAATACTGCGCTGGAAATCCAAAATGTCTGGTACCAAAGAGAAGGGTAAGCTGTTGCATTTTGTTGACTGGGTGATATTACTTCATTTAGCAGCACTCAAAGTTTGCATGTAATATACAATCAGAACCAAACAAAATGTGAAGAAACATGCCATGATGTCATACTAAAACTCAATAATGGTCAGAATGTCTATTTTAGCATAAACGGGCTCTTTTCTCACATCCCTATAACGAGTTTGAGTAATTTTTCCCCTTAAACTTGTTCCCAGCATCTATGAATGAATACTTGGCACGCCAAAAACAAAGTGAAGTTTTGTTAGAATTAGCAGATGCCTTATCTACATTTTTGTTTATTTACTTCATGTCCCTGCTGAAGCTTTATAGTTCACACAGCCTGCTCAGCAGGTCTGCACAAGTTCTGGCCGAATTGGTTCACAAGCCCATACTCCTTCTGTTACAGAGCTGTAGTTCCTTTCTGGTAAAATCCCTATCACCTAACACTGCAAGTAGTGTGGAAGAGAGCTTTGAGAGATGTACCATGTATGCTGATTTCTCAACTTGAAAATTAGGAAAAAGCTAACAAAAGGACAAAGAGCCCTTCTGAAATATTAGTTGATAGAGGAATGCATTTTCTGAAGAAATATGTATGCATTGGTATTATCTGATGTCATCTAGTGCCTGTAATAGTCACTGTGGTCATAAAATTACAAACTGTAACAGGGACACACCAAAATTCGTGGGCAAATATTACTGAAAATAAAGGACAGTTTTCACTATGTACACATGCCATGTGACCATAAGACCACCAATGAAAATTATCTTTTTCATTACAGCTGTAGCAGTAAATTATTTTCTACATGTGAATACACAGAAAAAATTTATGGCGATATTGTACTGTACTGGCTCACCACATGCATGGTAGCAACCAATGCTCAAACCCCGCCCCAGCTAGTTGATGTGTTGCTGTTTTCATGAATAACCAACATGATGTGGTTTTGAAGTCGGAAAAGAACATCAAAGGCATGAATATTTTAATGCAATTTGCACGTCTTTTCTTGCAATCGAAACAGCAATTACATTTTTTCTCTTTGCTTTTGCAGGGCGGAAGCCCACCTGCACCCCCTTGTAGAGGCGCTGTGGCCTCCACACCCCCCACCACTTGGATATACCAACTCTGGCTTATGCACGACCCAGTGCTTTCCATTATCACCAGCAAGACTAGTGTAGCGTTACATGAAACGATACCATTAATTCTTCCCTAAATGGAAGGGTATATTTTGAAATTGACATGCTATGCATATTAGCTCCTGGCATCATGCATACAATGAATGTAGATGAGCAGCTGAGTTACTCTCTTACTACAGAACATTCCGATGAATTTGTTTTAATAATCTGTTAGTAAACCTGTTGCAAATGCTGCTCATCTACATTCATTGTATACATGATGTCAGTGCCTAATATGCATGGCATGCCAATCATGCCTCATTTCATATTCAGGTTCTCTCGTCAATCATCTGGACCACGTCCACTCCTGCATGAAAATAAAGGTGAGCCTGTACACTACAATATCGCCAAATTTATAAGTCAAAGTACTAACAAACATTTGGCAAAATATTATAGGGGCAAAATAAATATTTCAATCGACATTGATTTCAGTTTGATCCCAATAATGAAGACTGCATCTGTTGCATTCAATACAATAGAGCAACTCAATATGTCTTTTTTTTTTTTTTTTTTTTTTTTTGTGGAAGGCAGCCTACCCCCTCCCCAATAATATAATAATAATAATAGTATAAATACCAACTCCAGGGCTATACAGCACTGGACATATTGCAACCACACCTTCGTGCACAATTGCAAGTGCAGTCTCATGCACATTTGCAATCTCACACTTCTACACAATCATAATCAAGCAGACATGCACGCACACACTGAAGTAAGGACTCTGGCATTTCTGAAGGGACAGCTGCTCATCTTGATTTTATTTATTTATTTATTTTTAATATTGAAAATGATTCAGGAGCTGAGGGCACAGTCCAGGATTTGATTTAAAGTGGGGTGACTCTCCCCACCCTATAGTTCCAGCACTCATGCCTGTGATGCAGTGGCATTCTACCCTCCCTTCAAATTGTCCCTAATTTTCACACACACACACACACACACACACACACACACACACACACACACACACACACACACACACACACGTGCGCATACATGCATGTATTGGATTATGCTTACACAGTGCACTTACCACTGTAGGGAATCTCAGAGTTTTACGATATGTAAAGCCAAAGCAAATCCTCAAACACTTCAATACTTTCTTTACTGTTGTTTACACTTTATAGAAGATACAACAGTAAGTAGGATTTGTGGAATGAATATGTTGTACTAACATATTTCACCTGAATGCCACTCAACACTGTAAAGAAAGCAGTCTCAGATAATGAAGCAAAGGTGCTGAAAGGCCAGGGGAATAAACTGTTTCACAGCACACACCCCTCTAATAGCATATATCTGCATTAATGTATTGATAATCTACTTTCATTTGCTCCTGTAAAAGGCTCTGCACTCAGGTGCATTACTCGCTTGAAATGTACACGTGATTACTCATTTCGAAGTACGATGACTTGCCTTTTTACTCCAGTACAGACGAGCAGCTATTGAGGAACAGCTAATGCTGTTGAGAGGCTTTGTAACTGTAGCCATCTTGCTGGGATACATTCTTGGGATTTTAACAATTTCTGTGGTGATGTGGGCTGCCAGATGTAAAGTTTGTAAAGAACAAGGAACATTCATTAATGAACTGGAGTTTGCATGTAATCTAGAAATGACTGTAATGTGGTAATTTAACTTTGGGAAAAATCAGCTGAATGTCTTTTTGTTAAATCCCATAATGAAAATGTTATGCCTCCCTCATTCATTAAGTAGTGAGGAGAATCAGCCTCTTTCAAAACCTCTTTTACAAAAGCTGGTTGTATTGCGTTTGACTTTGGTGTTATAGAAGGAGGGTGGCGTAAGCTATGGAACCTTGCTGGCTAGGCTTACGTATGCCTTTGGGCCGATAGCCTAGTACCCAACTATGAATCTATGATCCTATGAACAATAATAATATAATAACAAGAAGAATAAATTTACAGAAAGACTGTTCAAGTGACACTTTTTTAACCGGGGGAAGTTAACTTGTCACTGAGCTACTTAAGTAAATGAATTTTACATTATTAAGTTTCTTGCATAGCAGAAAGCTGGACTTTGGCTAATTATGAGGAGCACACTTAAAAGGATACAGTAAGTTACACATATGGTCAACTTCTAATTAGTTTAATTAGCTGGTTCTTCAAGTTTATTATACTGCATAAGCCAAAGGTCCTTTCATTTACCCCTGCTGTAGTAGCAAAGAGATCTAAATCAATTTTTAAATATCTATCCCTCTAAGACCAAAAGCAAAATATTATTACATTAAGGATGCTGTCAGATTCCAAGTCAGATGGAAGAAAAAACAGAAAAGCTATGGAAATTATTATTCACATTAAAGGACAGCAACAGGATTCTATTATTAAATGCTCAATTCTCTGTCCTTTTTCTCCCTGTTTACTGTCCCTGCTATGAATAAACAACACAGCATTTAAAATATTTTAAATTGACTGTTTCTCTCCACTAGAACAGTACCTTACTGTACTGTGGTGGTTTCACTTTCAAAAACTTTTATCTGGCCCTGGAAAAGCTTGCTGCAGTCTCCAATTCATTGATGTCATCAAGGCCAATGAATACAGGTAGTTGTCTGGCCAATTCTGTACCCAATCTGATATCACCATAACTGTCCTAAAAACCCACCCATGCTGTGATGTCACAGCTTCTTGGGTCTTCCCCACCCATACAGAAAATAAAGGTTAGAACAAGGAAACAGTACAAGTCAAATCTCTTGCTGTGAGCTGTCAATCACAGCAGATAACAGCTCAAATTACCCTTAGCACTTTGACAGATAGGGAAGTTAGTTGTGAAGGGGGATGGAAGATGGGTCAAAGTAGTATAATTCAGACTTTACAAAGACTGCAATTTAGCCATTTTAAAAAGACGCATCAGTAAAAAGCACGTTGAATGTCTGTTCTGTGGCATTTGCACTGTTTGTGTTTTAAGTAGTCACTGAACAGCATGAAATGTTACTTAAAACTAATTGACTGAAAGACAGCAGTGTATGTATGTAAAATCAATGCAGTGACAGGAACCTTAGGAAGAAAGAGGCCTGTGTTATGTATTTACAAACAAGCACTGTATTGTGGGATACCTAGAGGCAGACTAAACAATCAGAATTACTTCAAGATGCCAGACCACATGTGGTCAGACTCAGAAATTATGTATAAAAATATTTAAAAACCTGTAAATAGTCCAAGAGTGGTGTTAAAATATAGGAAACACCAAACCATGATGAAATAAACATGTTTTTGAGTCTGTGGCTGCGGTTCTCTTTTAAGTTGTCAACATTAGGAAAACATACTAGACTGATTCAGCTCTGTAAAACTAAAAAATATAAGTCTTTTACAAGTACTCACATGTTACTAGCTCACAACACACTTACTTGGCTTCACTTGCCCTAAATGACAAGACAAGTGCCCTAGCTTCCACTAGCCCTAGCCCTATCGCTATGCTCACCTAGTAAACTGTATAGTCCTACCACACCTCTAACTCTGATCCTAAAACTACCACCCAATCCCTAGAGCTAAGTTGAGACCTCTGTCCCTAACCCTAACTGTATAACTCCCCTCCTGCTCCTATGCCTAAAGTCCCCAGTCTCTGCCTAATCCTGAAACGTCCCTCCCAGTTCTAAAGATAAAACTCCCTTCCCTGCACTCTAAGCCTAAAGTACTCTCCCCTTCCACTCTGTAAACCTAAAGTCCCAGATTTCTCCCTAAACCAAAATATACACTCCCCTACCCACGCTAAAGTCTTCAGTCTCTCTTAAGCCTAAAACTCCACTCCCCCATTCCTAAAATTAAACTCTCCAGCTGTTCCATAATCTAAAACAGAACTTAATTCTACCAACCTTAAATTCTCCTGCCATTTTCTAACCTGAAACTCTCCTGATGCTCCTTAACCCTGAACTTTAGTTTTGATTCACCAACCCTCAAAAATTCCCCTCTCCCTCCCTAAATCCTCTTCATCATCACTGCCTAAAAACCTAAGCTGCTTTCCCACCCTCTCCAACTCCCTACCAACATCTTCTGAATTTGCCTTTGTCAAACTCAAATAATTTTTTTTGGGTAAGATGTTGTAGGTCTGGTATCTCCTCATGTCTGCCACGCCTTACCTAAACTGATTATATTAGAGTTGGAGTACAATCAGTACCCTGTGCAAGGTGCAAGGTACAAGATGCTGTAGGATGGTGGCCTTCAAGCACACAGGCATTGCATGCTTGTAGTAAATCCATTCAGGGATCTATTGCAAGGGTTCATGTGCTAGTAGCTTATGACATGCTTACAAGCCATCACTTGCTCTAAGCTGCCAGTGCCCTTACGATCATTTGCCAAATCCTATTTAATTACCTAACCATCCCACCACCTGACTCTGGTGAACTGTATAGCTTTACCAGTTCCCTACCTTTAAAATCTAAGAATCCATTCCTTCTCCTCCCTGATTCTAAACATTGCGATCACTCCCTAAATCACACTGATGTGCCCTGAACCTAAAGCTCCCTGGCCAGCCCCTCATCCTAAAATTCCTTTCCACTCACTGACCCTAAAACTCACCTTTAACGCCCCAAACTAAATTCCCCATCACAATCACTGCCTAAAAAATGAAGCTACACTCTCACCTCCTCACAGTCTCTTGAGATGGGTATCACACTTACCTTGCTTGAACTCAATTAATGTGGACAAATTATGGTACTCGACTTTCATTCTCACTGCACAGCTGACACACATTACCCAAAGTTAATATATGAGTAGGAGCATGAGCACCATATGTACAATGTCATACTTATCTTACCATAACAATATTGTGGAATTCCTTGATTTGCATGCAGTATCAATCATATATGTTGCTGCAAATCATAAGTGACGAATGGTTACAGAATAAAATATCTTTCTTCATGTGTCACAGTGCATCAGCATATTTGTGCACATCATCTATGTGTGTGTTTTTTTTTCTGCTTGAATTAACCTATCTGATTTGGTTAGATATTGGCCTTACCCATCCAATCGTCAATATTATCCTTAATGAGAATAACTGGGATCATATCATAGATAATTTGAGGGGACACATGCATTAGATAAAGCATTTAGGAGCTGCCTCTGTTAATTAATAATACAGGGGGCAGTCCTGGGGAAATTTTCTGTTTCTTATCCATAGATCCAAGTTGTATTTGAATATTGACAGGGATGAACTTTGTTTTATGTGGGTGAGAAATCTTTTCCAGAGTAGCTGTATTCTCTGTGAGTTATACCATTCCCTCAACCTGTTCTATTGATTTTGCAGAAAAGGTTTGTTTTCCTAGACTGAGTATTTCTGATGCCATTTGACTTGCTGATGTGCAGTAAATCCGTCAGTATTGGGTTGGAGGATACCTTGTGTACCAGACACAGGTCACCTCTTAGCAGTCTGTAGAATGATGAATATAGTGACAGGGCTTTGACTCAGTCCATGTAAGACATATTGTTTAGGCCTTGTATCTATTTAGTAAGGTATCTGTGTGGATGTTCCAGTTGTTGCATGAGTCTGGACAGATATATATCAAAGAGGGTATCGAACTAATGAGGGTGGAATAAATGGGGGCAATAACATCCCAAGAACTAGGCACAATCCCTTTATTTAAAAGCTGTGCAATATGGAAAGACTTTCATATAACAATGGGCAAACATGTAGATCAAAAGGTAGGTCACTGTCCACATAAACTCTCAAATCCTAACAAATGGATCATGTGGTATTTCCCTGAGATAGATGACTTTCCAATGGATACAATAATGCATTTTTGGCATTTAGTTTGAGTACATTATTTTGTCACTAGTTATTTATTTTGGACAAACCTTCCTGCAGGACACCCCTATTCTGATCAAACCTAGAATTAAATATTTATAGCAAGGTGGGGTGCACTAGTGTCCTGCTGTCACAATTATACATGTATCTAGCTGTCTGTGTATTTTCTGTGGAATGTAACAACTGTACTTTGGCAATGTAATAGGACTTGACACATACCGCAATCCTTCAATTCCTCAGTGACAAGTTTTCAGGCACTTAAGATTATATCACAATAAAATTGTCTTATTCCTCCAGAGTTTCATTACTTTATTTAAGTTTGAAATAGACAGGTGCCAAACACCTACAGAATATTCATTAGATATGTATTTTCTGGAACTTTTGGCAAGGATTATGATTGTGATGATGGTAGAGAATAAAAATACATTTCATGCACCCTGTACAAGCACCTAGACAAATTTATTTGACATAAAAATCCATTTTGGTTCCTTATTTAATATAAACAGAATACAAAGGGTTAGTCAAGATAAAATCACTTTAGCTAACTGATCTAGGAGACTGTCTCTCTGATGCCCACCCTGTGGAAGGAATACAGATGAATTGTTGAAGTTTCAAGTAGTTTATTCAGTTAAGTAGGCAGCTAGATGAGTGGTTAGACGGATGAGAGTTCTTGTTCTAGTCAGATTAGATGCTTTACAACAGGAACACTGATCCATCTATCTTCTTAACCGAATAAACAAATGGACACCACAATTCACCAAAACATGGATATTAACATGTTACTGTACATGTGTCCTGAAACAACCATGGCACATATGAAACTTAAAACAAAAAACAAACAAAAAATAAAAACAAAGGGGTAAGCCATCCTGTACTACTCACATCTCATGCTAATTATTTATACTAACTCAGAGATCACACAAAATTGAGGAAAGGGAATATTGCCAAACCTTGAGAACTCTGCAGTCTGTTGACCATCTGTTTATCCAAACAAATATATATATATATATGTGTGTGTATATTTGTATTATGTATGTATGTATCTATCTATATATAAGATTCTACTTTCAATTATAACTCCCAAATGTCAGTGTTGCTAATGTAGACATGTAAACACCAACAAAAAGTAACATCAACAATATGTTTGCACATTTCTTGATAATATTCTCAGAGCATGCGATTGTTATAATGTGTTTTTGCACCCTCCCCTCCTGCTGATGACATCTTTATACCATTATTGTGTGTGTGTGTGTGTGTGTTTATATATATATATATATATATATATATATATATATATATATATATATATATATATATATATATATATATATATATATATATATATATATATATATATATATATATATACTAACTCTGAGGGAAAGGGTAAAATTACCTATTTACTATCATTTGACATATGGGTTGCTTTCCAAAGTATGTGGAATGAGGAAAATAGATGGTATATGGCAAAACAAAAAAAGCAAATAAACTCTCCAAGATGTTTGGGCATTATTGTTTTACTATATGATACAGACTGGCTAACCACAAATAAATAAATAAATAACATAAAATAAAATAAAATAATTCAGCATGGACTATTTAATGATTTTAAAGAGAGTGTTGCTCATGAAGAAATAATGGCAAATAACCTATGACATTTAATTCACAATGAAAATTTGAGAAATTAATGAAACTTTCATTGAAAATATTTACATAAATCTTCTGGATATGGTCACAAGACTTTGGAATGTTAGGGGTGTGATATTCATTATATTGTAAGGGTAAAAAATACCTAAATATTTTGTCTGAAATTTTACAGATATGTTGTGCAAATTTAAAGATTTAAAGACAGTAAAATCAAAGGAAAAAATAAATAGGAAGATAAGAGATCTTGTAAGATTAAGATTATAGTTTGATGCATTTGAGTAAAGGCTTTTAAAGTTATTAAAATTTTTGGTGATAGATGTTGAAAGTAAATAAGCCCCTGGATTTAATAAAATTCATGACGGCACCATATAGAGCCTACATGGAATGTATCCCTGTACAAAGCCACGGTTCCCCCTCGGCAGAGCATCATGCATATTAATGATGGCAGACTGCTGAGAGAGAGCCAAGGAATAGGGATATTGAATCAGTGTAGGGAGAGGTTTAGCAAATACTCGTGGCTGCAGATGAGTGTGAGGCTGCCTGTAATGCTCCCCACCACTGTTGCAGCAATGCTAAGCTGTGCTCACATATAGACAGCTGACACCTGCCAGACATCTAAAAATAGAAACCAGATGTAATTAATTATCATAATTACATTTTTTTATATATTTTTTCTTTTTAATTTTTTTTTTATTGCCATTTGCGTGGGGTGGCAAGAGGTACAGCAGAGCCAAGTGGAGTTTATACATACAAAGCTGACACCTGCCAGACATCTAAAAATAGAAACTGGATGTAATTAATTATTTATTTTTAGGTGCGTTTAAGCGTGTTTGTGTGGCATGGCACAATACTGCAATGCTAACAGGTAGCCTAGTAGTATATATATGAAGGTATACCAGTTTTTATAACATCCAGCTAGCTACATGGGTAGAGTTACAACCTTATGTGTAGTAGGTGCTGGGTTCAAGCCCATAACAGGCAGAATATGTCTGTAAATAAATGAACTATTTTTCCATAATTTAATAAAAGTATTGTAAAATTTGGCACTGCTGCACTCTACAAAGTACTGCTGATTAATGCTAAACAGTGCATAAACATGTTAACTGCTACCAATATTTGTGCTATAATAAGTTTTGCTAAAAAACACAGTTCTGCAAGTTTTCATGCTGCTCAGCCCTGCTTAGCTAGTTTGAGTGGTGCTAAGCAATGTGGCACTATTTTGAATGTTGCAAAATGACATGTAAGGGCAGAAAACAGCCTATATTAAGACCAGTTGGTGGGACTTCTGCATCATTCATTGGAGTTCAATCAACTGTTGGTATGGCAGGAGGTGTTGTTGAAGGTGTGCGCTTTCGAGTGCAGAAGTGGGGTATTCAGGACTCCAGGGTCATGGTTGGGCTCCTGGTACAAAACCATGCACCCTGGCTGATGCAGGGCACTTTCCAAGGACTGGAGTGTAAGTCAGAGGCCTGGGACCATTTGGCCAGAGAACTCACCAGTGTTACTGGTATCTCCCACACAAGTGAGCAGTGTTGTCACCATTATGATGACTTGAAAAGGAGAAAGAGGGGAACCTTAGACACCTGGGTCCAGGAAGCTAGAGATGGGAATGCCCTACAAGTATGTAAGCATGTCTTCCTCTGTCTTACCAAAACGCAAGCTGAATATCTGCAAAACTGGTATGCATAATGGTGTGCCTCTCTTCCAACAGCTGCAGCTGAGAGGACTCGCATTGTCGAGTCCCATGCCAGGCACCTGGCCAGGTTGCATCGTGAGTGTGGTAAATATGGATTTAGTATGCTAACTGTAGTGCAATAAGCAAGAAAGAGTACAGCATTTACTGCAATAAAGTATACACAAGAAAAACTGTAGTGCAATAAATGGACAAGTAGAGATGTAGAGTAATAAGTGGGCAATTAGAGCTGTAGTGCAATATATGAACAATAGCAACTGAAGTGCAATAAACAATAAACAATACCAATAACAGTAAGCAAAAATGTGTTCAGTAGGATTGTGTTGTCATAACCCTGGCAGTAGAGCTGTATGCATTGTCTATGGTAAGGTTGCTGCAGTCAAGTGTAACACTGTAACAGCTGTAGAATGCAAAATGAATGGCCTGCAAACTGTATTGCTTAACTCATAGTACTGTCCAAGCCTGTCTCCAGACCAATATTGGTCACATAATGCTCTCTGTTCCTCCTACTTCAGGTAATAAAGGTATATGGGTGAGGTAGCCCATTGTTTGTGTACTTCACAGATATTTCAAAGCAATAACAAAACAAAAAATGTTCACCAGCATTGTTGATACTAAAATAAAGCTGTTTTAATATATGCAGTATGGTTGTATCCCATGCATGTGTCAGTGCAGTCAATTATAACACTGTAATAGTTCTAGAATGCAAAAAGAATGTTGCGTAACATGTATGGTTAAACCCATAGTGTGGGTCAAGGTTTCTCCAGGTCATTAACAGTCACATAATGCTCTCATTTTTCCCCACCCCAGGAACAAATGATATATGTGTGAGATGACCAGTGTTATGAGCAGATATTGTGTGGACTTCACAGATATGGAAAAGCAGTACCAATAAAAAGTGTTCACCAGCAGTGTTGATGGTAAAATAAAGCTGTATTAATATATGTATTACGGCTGTATTCCATGTATGTGTATTCTACAGTCACTGTAGTCAATTGTAATTCTACAGTCACTGTAATAGTTCTAGCATGCAAAAAGACTGTCCTGTAACTTGTGTTGCTCAACTCATAGTATGGGTCACGGTTATCTCCAGCCCACTATCAGTCACGTAATGCTCACATTTTTTCTCTCCCCCGGAACAAAAGGTATATGAGTGAAGTAGCCCATGTTATGAGCAGATATTCTGTTTAGATTTGACAGAGTTTTAAAATCAATAAGAATAACGTGTTCACCAGCATTGTTGGTTCATAAATAAACCTGTCTACTTCCAGTATGGCTGTATTCCTTGCATGTCTCTACTAAGTTAATGCAATCAATTATTACATTATTTGCAGATGTCCCCTGCAGTCACAGCTATTGGGTTCTATTCCCATGCCTGGCAAATAAGGCATGATGGCTGTCTAGTTTATGTGGTGTACACAAACATGCCTCTCAAGTATCATGATTTCTTTTATTGTACTTAGTACTGTGTAATCCATCTGTCACATGATTACCACAGAAATGATTACCTGGAATGCAAAGTATTACCAAATCCACTTACAGAACACCTTGGTAGTTATACAAGTCCACATGATGTGCAACTGTTCTGTCTAGTTGTGTACCTGCATTTGTTGTTGATTGGCCCATACTGTCCCATGCAAACAGCTTGAGAGGCATGTATGTGCTACATCACCTATAGGAGACTTATAGTCACTGTACACAAAACAGAAAATACACACTTGTAGATTAAATATTAGCACTGTTTTCAGGGATATAATCTGCAATGTCACTAATGGACTGTTTTTCTTTGTCTCCCCACCCTTTATCTTCATGTATTTCTTATTGGAATTTATTATTATGGTTTACTATTAATATATTTTATTACAGTAACTATATGTGGTTTATTATTGCTATGTGTTATTATGCTTTCATACTGAAATATCTTGTTAAATTAACCTTTTTGTTGGCTGTATGCAGTTTATTATTGTTATGTGTTATTATGCATTCATATTAAGATATTTTGTTAAATTAACCATGTGGTTGCCCTTATACTTTAACTGTTACTGTCATACTGTTAACATACTGACTGTTCTGTTATTTCATGTTGTGTCACACATAATATACATTGCTATGTATTTGGGTTAATTAAAATTATGTTCTGTGCTGTTAATACTAACAATGATTTATTCATAAGTAACCTCAACTTATTGCTATACTGCAATTACCACAGCACATCAAGGTAGCCCAGTTCCGGCTGATCCCCCTACCTTGCCTCAAATGGCTGTGGCACCAAGCCTCAGCACATCTGGGAAAGACTGGTGGTCCCCCCTCTGCTGCCATTGCACTGCCTGGGGTGTTGGGTAGCACCGCTCAATGGGACAAGGCCCAACACTCTGGGAGCAGTATTTGGGGGTTGCTGTCACCCATGTTGAGCTGAAGGTCTTGGTGGGCAGCATAGTCTACTGTTGGTTTCATGGCCGTCTGCCCCAGATTGAGGGTATTATGGCTGACCTGGTCAGTGCCCAGCCTCCAGCACTGCTACCCTCAGGACAGTGAAGGAGCAGTGCCAACAGTCCCATGAGTGGGGATTTGAGTTATGCTGCTGCCATCTGGAGGCACATGGGACTTGAATTCCACAACACCCTCCCTCTCCAAGATGTTCACCCCCATCATGTATCACACACCACCCCTGCCTGCTGTGTTGTCTGTCTTGTCTGTCTGCAAATGCATCCTCACATACCCAAACTACCTTCACCAACATTCCACTCACACCTTAAAAAAATAGGCACCTCTCCACAAAAAATATATATATTGCTCCATGCATAGGTCTCCATTTTTCCCATGTGTCCACTGGGCACAAGTAATTCAGTCCAATTGGCTTGACAACACAGTTATGTTGTCCTTACCCCTCTCTCTCTGTGGGTGAGAGTTCAAATCCATGTACATATTCTGTCAAAGTGCACAGTTGCTGCTGTACAAGTAATGGATAGCTATGGTTCTTTCCTACTGTCTTCCTGCACATCCCTACCTGCCTTCCACTATGTTTTTCCCCTGCTTGCACCCCATATCACCACTTTTCTATCTCCCCATTTTTCTTTTCTTTATTATTTTTAGTGCAATGCTGTGGAGTGCACTGCATCGTGCAGCATTGCTAAGATCAGGTAAATATAGCTATATAGATTATATGCGTCCTTAAAATTCTATTACACGTTTACAAAATAAACAGCTCTCCCATGTTTTGGACCCAAGACCATCACACCTGAAGATCAGGTTCATTAACCTGCCATACCACGCAACTCTTACTTAAAACAGTTGTTTAAAAAACATAGTAATTGACAGTTACAGTCATTAAGCAAGTCTCAGCATAGCTGTGCACTGTGCTGCAAAAACTTGAATAAAACTAAATGGAAAACATGGGAGCATTCCTGGGACTCTGGTGCAATAGCACACCTCTACAAAGCTAAAGACATAGAAATGGATGTAAGTGAGGCCTCTGATAACAGGTATATGTGCCCTTTTATTAGCAACATGTAGAAAGACACCTGCTAAGGCATTAATAGCAAAGTACATCTTCAACTGGGACCCTGATGCAGAAATACATCCATATAAAGCCTTGCACATACTAATGAATGTAGAACATGATTGTCACAGCCTGTAGGTGTGCACATATGTCTTGCAAATACAATTGCTGTTACAGTGACTCAGTAGCTCAGTCTATTAAATTCCTCATAAACAGTGCATTTTTGCCACACACAGTCCTGGGTTCAAATCCAGTGGTGTGTAGCGCTACATTTTCAGTATTGTGAAGCCAGCAATTAATGACAGACTCATGCACTCTTTATCCACACAATGCATGTCAAATAAATTGTCTGCTTTTAACTGATGGAAATCATAGGCCTGCAGGTTGGAACACACTTCATGTATCCCAATAGCAAATGTATATGTGCATAAATTGTCACATCAGGCTATAATATGCATTCACAGAGAATGTCACCTCAGGTTCTGCGAATGAGGGCCACTAATATAGTGCACCACACAATCCTTTCAGAGACACAGTGCAGATTAACACAGCTGAACAACGAGTATACACATTTGAAGTCCCTGCTTGTAAAAAGGACTACCCTCATACACACTGCAAATTACTACCAGACTGTAATACATGGCCTAGCAGATGACCAGATGGTGGATATATTCACACACACACACATATATATATATATATATATATATATATATATATATATATATATATATATATATATATATATATATATATATATATATATATATATATATATATATATATATATATATATTTATCTGTATATATATATATATATATATATATATATATATATATATATACCCCATCTATTCATATATATATATATATATATATATATATATATGTGTGTGTGTGTGTGTGTGTGTGTGTGTGTGTATGTATACATGCTCACACAGTTACTCCAACAGCTTGTTGTCCAGCAGCAGTTGCAGCCTGTAGCATACTCTTCTATATGTAAGGTGTCTGCTGCAGATCCTCCCTCTGCAATGATTTAGTCTCCTCACCCCAGTAATGTCCAGCACAATATATCAGAAAGGGGCCCATATCTACACAAAGGCCCTATATATTCTACAGTGGCTATATGTCATTAGCGGATGATAGTGCAAATCAGCTCTGCTGGCTGCAATTAGCTGAGAAGCATGTTTGAAAGGCAAACAGCTGGCTAAAAGGAATCATTCCGTATGAGACCTTCCTCACACAGAGCACGCCATTGTGACAACTATGCTATCACCACATATCAACAGTGGAGTACTGCACTCCACCAGGTATGTAAATGTTTTTGTGTACAACAGGTTGCAGATGGGTGAATAGACTTATTGGGAATAGTGATTACAGCAACTCATTACAGCCGAGTGCGCCTCCAGGCATTTTTGCAGTTACCTTCTACTGCTCCTCTAGGCATCAAATATTGTTTGTTCATAGTTGCATTAATAATTCCAAAACAATGCTACATTCAAGGTATGAGAATATTTTATCTTAAGCATACATGATGGCAAACACAACTGTATTTATATCTGACTTCTGTCAATGAGCATTTGTTAGAACTGTAAGGTGATAACTTCATTTTTTAAAGGTTCAACCCACACCCAATGGGAGTTAAAGGTACCCACTCAAAAGAGCTGTACTGGAGGGAATGAGTTAAGTCTGTCTTAGACCAGTGATAATGACATGTCAGTGACCACCTGCTGTCTTAAACCTACACAAGATGCACAAAATATCAAGGGTGCATTGTCTTTTGTCATTGTGGCACACTGGTCTTGTTGTACTGTCTTTATAGTGGTTGTAATATCACACTGCTATTTGTGTGGCATTGTTAGTATGACATATTATTGAGAGGTTGCCATAGGTGACACACCACAGTAGACCTGAGTGTTGATTGTATGCTAATACAGCAGTAGCTGTCATGACACACACGGGAATACCTGACTAATGCTACTAGCTCAGTTGTATCCACATATTTTGTTTGCACACTGTGGAGTATGACATGTGTGAGCAAGCAGTGGTTAGTACTAGCCATTTTGGCCTTGCCATATCTGTACATAGTGTACATCCACATATGTCATCCTGTAATGTGATCCCCTTTTGTTGTCTTCCAGGAATTATGTACCACAGATGCCATGCACCCTTCTCAGATGCATAAAATGAAATAATACTGCGAGCACTAAGGCAATATCATCACATACTACTATCCAGGGGGAGACAAAGCAGGGAACAGCGGGCTGCATTGTGGGCAAATGTTTTCTGTGATGTGAATAGCATGGGTCAGTAGGGCAGGACATATGAGCAGGTTGGACACCGGGCAACCAACATGATAAATGCTGCACAACGAAGGGCGGCAGATGTAGCCAGGGATCGTGCTGTCACTGGTGGAGGTCCTGCAATGCAACAATCACTCTCGGCCACTGAGGAATTCCTGGTGTATCTAGGCACACACGATAGCTCCCGGGCATCTATCACACCATACATTGTGGAGGTGTGAGCCACAGTTTCCACAGCTGAGGAACATGCAGGTAATCTTACTGTGACTGGTATTGTAATATTGTAGCAGTCATTGTGTCAGCCTGCAGATACTGTTATGTGAGTGTCAGGACTTTATTCTTTGGGGGAGGTTAAACCTCATTATACACTCATACTCAGATTGTGACCATTACAAGTAACACAGTAGCTATGTAAATGTGAGCTATATGGAAGTATTACCTTGTTGTGTTGCAACATGCGGTGGTACTGACATTACCCCACCCTCAACTTTTCACAGGTCCATCAAGTATTGCCCAAGGCCATGGTCCTACTCCTGGTCAGCACGACACTCACTTTGTTAAGGAACAATTATATTCTAGTACTAAGGGCCAGAATAATGCCCTATGTAAACATAACTGTGTGTGTAAACAGCGTAGGATGTTTCTAAATCCCAGTCTGGAACAGGTACCTAAGGTTTCTTGAAGATGTGCTCACGGGAGTGTAGTTCAACAAACAGATACACTTTGGCAGTTACAGTTAAGAGCAGATAAGACACCTGATTTAAATGAGACATGGACTCTAAAATGCATCTTAAAATACAACAGGTTGAAGGTAAATATATTAGACAGTGAAATATGTATTTTCATATATAGTGTTAAGAGATTTATTGGGTTTTTATGTGTTATTTTTTCAAGTATAGTGTCATGCTGATTAATTGAAAGGTAGGTATTACTGGTCATGTTTTAGTTGATTTAGTTCCAGTGATTGTTAGAAAGGTCCTAAGCTGAATTTGTGTTTTGCGCTGAGGAAGTGTTTTGTGGATGAGTGCGGAGAAGAAAGTTGTTTGAACACTAATCCAGTTGTGGGTCTTCATTGTTATAAGTCATGGAGGCTTTTCATACACAATAGTGCAGGTATTAATGTACTGCTTTGTTCTTATTGCAGGTGACTGGGGGGGTTGGTGTCTGTCACCTACACAACCTGATGTCAGTGTCTCTTTGGACTCTGATGATGATGGTGGCCACAGTGAAGCACAGGTGGGGATGTTGGGGACTGAATCTGTTCCATAGGTAAACATCCATGTTGTGCCCCCATTGTCACTGCACACAGCCTGTATGCCCACACATACCCCATCCCCAGAGGCCACAGATATTGGATAGTCAGACGGTGGGGACATTGAACAGGAAAGTGTAGCAACTATGGATACAGTGAGTATAGACACTGGCCATAGCCAGAGAGCTGGTGAGGTCCCACACAGGTGGATTGACAGGGGTTCTTGTAGGAGGCCTGCTGTCCATCCACCGCCTGTTGCAGGTGTAACATCACAGGTCACTCAGAGCATGTTTTGGGCCGTAATGGAGGCACAGGCAATTTCTCAGTGGAACACCAGATGTATGCATAGGGTTATGGATGCAGCACAGTCTGACATCCATGACTGTGTCCCCCACATTGGGAACACCCTGGATCAGTTGACTGATGCAGTGGACAGATGGTGGGCTGAGACAGTGCCTGTCTTGGACAGCACATTGTCTGTGCTGGAACGTGTGGTTGGATTTGAGCATTGGACCCATGGACGTAGGTCAGCAACTGCATCTGCTGAGTGTCCACATGGCAGTGTATACCCAAATTCCCATAGTGGCAGTACATCCAGTGCTGCAGAAGAGAGTTTGCTGTTCACACCATGATGTGGCAGACCATAGGCTCATGGCCCTGAGTGGACTCATGGGGGACATGGTCCCCAGCAGATAGCAGTCACCATCAAGTACTAGCACTGCTTCTGACTTTGGGCTTGGAGGTGCCAGTGCTAACTCCTGTCTGGGCCAGTTCCCATGTCTGGGGCCAGAGATGGTGAACTGTCAACTCTACCATGTATGGTCCAAAGCTGTCCAACATAAACACGTGTAGGGCTGGCACTGAGCTTGACTGTGTACATGCACACACTCACATACCACTGTCAAATGCAGGTTGCCTACAAACACACATGGCACCTTCCCATGGTCCATTCTTACCTGCTTCCCTTCCTGACTCACACACATGCTGTCAACCATTTGGGTCAGCCTAGGCCTCCTGCAGCCCCACACAGCACCCTGTGCAAGTGATGATACCTGTGCCACATCCCTGTCATCCTCATCATCGATGCAAAGAAACAAAGCTATGTGTCTGATGCACAGGGTGACTATATTACTTAACATGTACTTGTGTAATGCAGTGTTGGTTCACCATGCCACTTGTAGTGGTTACTGACAGATACTGTATGCTGGCATTTGTTATGAGTACACCACATATATTTGTGTGCCTTATGTTGTATGATGTTGTATTGGTTGTATAGCATAGTAGATGGATGAGTCGCTGTAAGGACATTAACCTAGTATGTGACATTAGTACTACATGCATGTGGGAGAGATTTTTCTAGCAGATTGAAACACACCCTTGGAACAGAATCATGCCTAATGGCACACAGAGCACCTCAGTGCACCTCAGCAGATGCCATCTGTCTGATTGGCTGGGTGACCATCATCTCAACACAGGGTATCTGCCTGTGTCCCTCTTGGACTGGGACAATATGTGGGGATCCTGTAACTATGGGTATGAAGATGTCTATGATTGTGATGGCTGTATGGCCATTATTCTAATGTAGTTCAAACATCCTATGGTTCTATAACATGATGTACAATGCTCTAACAGGCTCACACACAAACATGTCTACATTGAGCTTAGCACCCCTTTCACTTACTGCATACAGGACACGCCAAGGCACACACGTATTGCAAGCTGGCTGTATGTAGATGTGAACACTTACCTATGTAATGGTGCATACTACAAATCGCAGTACATGTTGCATGCAACACACCTCATGTTTCTTACTACTATCAATTTAGGACATATGCTTAATGACATAAGCAGGCCTTGTTGTGGTCAAGTCCTTTGGGAGGCCACATCACCAACTACAAATAAAACACTGCAAAACCCTACCTATGTCTAGATTACCAAGGGTATGCCATATGGATATGTACACATGCACCACATGGGCAGGAATGAGCTTAGACCCCCTACCTATTTAGTCTTATACACTATAGATCATAGTACTTATCACATGCACTACAGCTTATGTCTGATATTAGACTGTCAGCTGGTAGTCTTAAGGTAGCTGACATCATTGGGTCTTGTAGAAGAGGGCAAGTTGGATGCCAGCAGCAAGTTACAGACCCAGAAAGTGCATAACCATTGCATGTGGATAGCCCATGAGGACATGTCCATTGTTTTGCAGGGGAATACATGCAGACACACACACACACACACACACACACACACACACACACACACACACACACACACACACACACACACAGATACACACACGCGCACACACACACACACACACACACACACACACACACACACACACACAACCACACACACACGCACTCAACAAGTGGGCTGGAGTGAGATTACGACCCCTACCTATCTAGAATTATACATATAGATCATAGTACTTATCGGTCATGCCACAGATTGTGCATTACACAAACTATGCTTGTGTTGAACAGCATCTGTGGCCTGCAGAGTGATATTGCTTCATACTGTTATCTGCATCTAGTATCCCAGCAGTAAGATAACTGTTATTATCCTAGCTATGTGTGTACAGTTACCAGTATGGCCATATGTGGCTGCTTGCAGTTACATAGGTGAATCTGTGGGCAGGGACAATGTGCCCTGTCCATATGTATGTTGGGAACGTTATACATTATACCACCTGCTCACCTGTGTCTGTCTATGTGGTGACATCCAGCAGGCACAGGGGCCTTTAGGTAAGTGGATTATGTACTGCTGCACCCTTAGTTTGGATCTTTTGAGCAATAATATGGCTGTGTGATAGTGCAGATTTAGTCACACTTATTAAGGTATATCAGACAACTCAGACATCCACACACATATTTCTGTAAGATAATAGGGATGTATATATAAATGTAGCTCTGTGTGTGTATGCTATGTATATATGTTATGTAGATATATAGGGGAGTGTATGTATCATTTTAATATATATAGCTATATATATATATATATATATATATATATATATATATATATATATATATATATATATATATATATATATATATCAGTAGATATCTATTTAACACTACATAGCAATAGATATACTATGCATGCGAGAGAGATAGTGACAGACGGATATGTATACATATATGTCTGACATTTACACATAACAGGTCATTTTGATGAGGGGACAACAGGATTGCACTCATTTTAACTAATTGCCTGGACATGCCCAGTGGGACTGTCTGTACTTTTAAAGGGACTCCAGGCCACATATACCCGTACTCCTGTATGGGATTTTGTATGTTACAGACGCTAACATCCTCCCCTGTTCCTGCAGTACTGCATTTCACTCAAAATGTCCATGCCATTCCCCAACTGTGTGCTGTACTTAATATGTAATTGAGGTTGGTAATGTTACACTACCAACAGACCGACAGTCTGCATACCTCTCAACTGTCTCGATTTTCACAGAATGTCCAGAGTTTTGCCTCCTATGTCTGGTCTGTTCTTCATACATTTGTGGTCTTCTGGTAAATTATTGAATATTGACTACAGACAAAAATTAGTGTTTCAGACTTTATATCCTTCAGAAAATATGGAATAATGCAACACCTATACTTCCAGCAACTTTCTAGGTTTATGGGAACAATATTTAAAATCTGTCCCTATGTTTGGGCCTTTGTCCCCCCAGTCTTTCTGGCTTTGTCCAGATTTCTTGCACTAAGAGGTTGTGAGGTAAGACAGTCTGTAAATATACCAGCATAGTACTACCTCACATGCAAAAGATATGAGTAATTCCAAATTAGAACCATAAACACAATCACCCATGCTAGCTTCCCTAGTCCACTGAGCCACACAGGTCACCAAACAAAGACGAGTCATTCTTCACATAATCAACATAAATATGTACATTGTTATCAGGCGTGAAGAAAGACAATGTGTGAGTGATATCCATGTTACAGCCCTGAGACTGCCTGGTCCATGGATATACCATAGCTGATTTTCTGTTAAAGTAGTTATATGGGTACACTGCTGTAGTAGGGGGTGGGAGAACAACAGCACATGATCAGCTTGGGTAGACAATTGTCCAAATATCATGTGTGCCCACTGTTTAACATCTCCATTGCCAGATGTTGTGAATATATCAACCATGAGGTCTAGGGAATGTTAAGGACCACATACTATTGGAGTGGGTATCTGTAGTCCCATGTGGATGTTACATCTGTCCAAATAGCCCACTATATTTCCTTGCATAAAAGCAGCAGATCCATAGATACAATACCATATTATAGTAATCCTTACATTCAGTGTGTAGGGTAGAGACTTACCTTCTGAATGCATCACTTGACAGACCTGTAGTTCAGGGCTGACTCTGTGTAATGCAAGCAGTACACAGCCAATAGATAGGTACAGGTTGTGTGGGTTACTTAACATCAGCTATTTTAATATATGTGTGTGAGTAGGAGTAAGATGTCAGTCCCTAGGGCCCTAGGTTGTCTTTGAATGTACTATGCATTGTATCTTAGCCAATGCCAGGGTGTACTGGGCACAACTACATCTGCCTACAGGGACATCACCAGGGTGTTCCTCCTCCGAGTCCTCCTGTGAGTGTGGCTGTGGTGACCTAGGCACTGGTGGGGGGCTGTGTATCCCTTCTCTTTGCTGATCCTGTTGCAGCTGTTTCTGCTGGGATCATATTGTGCAGCATGGCACATACTGTGAACATATGTGCAAATGTGGCTGCAGAGTACTGCAGACCTCCACCAGATATATGAATACATCAGAATTGACTTCAGCTGTCCAAACACACTCTCTGTGATATTCCTAGTTTGTGCATGTGCCTCATTATGGCATTCTTCAGTGGGTTTGTGTGCATTTCTGATGGGTGTCATTATCCACAGTTCCAGTGTGCAGTCAGCATCCACCAGTAAATAGCCATGTAGGATGTCCCCCCTAACAAACATCTGGTAAAGCTATGATGCATACCAGATATGGAGACCTGATAACTGACAGGGCTGCCAGCACACACATTTATGATAGTGCCCTGGGCATTGCACATGACCTGGCAGTTGATGGAGTGGTACCCCTTGCGGTTGATGCAGATTCTACCCTCTTCACCAGGTGGTGCATTGATGTATATATACGTGCAATCTATGGCACCCAGCACCTCAGGGCAGTGTGCTACATGGTAGAAGTGTTGCATATTGCTGGCCTTGCCTCAGAGGTGAGGGGAAAATAAATGTGCTCACTGGCATGTGGTAGCATGGCATCTGGAAGCTGGTGGAGTACCCTGGATGCTGATGCCTGTGAGACCCCCATTATGTCCCCAGTCGGTCTTTGGAAGGTACCTGTGGCTATTATCCTAAGGGCTAAACATACCTTTGTTTCCACTGGGATGGGTTCCCCTCTGTTGGCTCTGCATCTGAGTTGAGGGCAGCAGAGCTCAGTAAGTTCTTGTAGTATTTCCCTGTCCACCCTGTAGCTCTGTACAAGTTCTAGCTCATGTAGCTCCTTAAAGGTTACCCTGGGCCTGAACACTCTTCTCCTTCCCTGCCTAGGCCTATTGCCAGCAGCAGCAGTATTGACCTCAGCATCTAGCACATACAGAATGTAGCATACCTGTAGCAGCCCCTAGCATTCTTTCAGTTAAAATTCCCAACTCTGTGCTCCAATGGTGCAGAGTATGGGGGAAAAATCAGGTTGTAGGGTGTATGCATACTTTATAGTGCCTACTGCAGGTGCTGCCTGCTTAATTGGCTACTCATGATGCATTGCATCTGCCTAGTATATCATTAACATAATCTAATGGCTCTAGTTTAAGTTAAATAAGGGTCAAAATTAATTTATACATTGTTGCCTTTATATATACTCTTAGGAATGTGGTGCACCATGCAAACATGCACCCAGTAGGTAAACAAAGCTTAGCACTCTGTGGACATACCTCGCAGACTTTCACACTCAGAACAGCAGTGCAGTATGCTAAAACATGTGGAAACACATGCCTCATAGGTAAACAAAGCACAGAAGTCAGTGCATACTCCCCCCCACCCAGACTTCCACACTTGATACAGCTAAGCTTCAGTCAGCTTACTAGTTATTGGATACACCCTCTTCTGATGTCAGCTACCTCCTGTGTGGACAACAACGTGGTTCTCTGCCTACACAGAGGGAATATGCGGACATTATTACCCCATTATGCTATTCAATAACTCCACCTCATTTGCATAGGGATCCATGCTCACAACCTGGAAACAGCATGCTTCCAAGCCCTATCATGTTAGCAACACCACCAATGCATCATTGCAGATACTCCACTCTGGGTCCTGTAATACATCTCTGTCTCATAATATTAATAATTTTGCTATTTCCATGTTTTTATTTTTAAGGCATGTTTATGCACTGTGTCACACTGCACAAACATGCTCAGATTATTAAAAAAAATATTTTAATATATTTTCTGCAACTTTTGAGACACACACAGGATATTTTTACTCATATCTGTGTGGTATGCCATTTCTGTCCACCTATCTACATTTTTCAGCCCCTTTTGTCTGTCTACATTCCTGTATATGGAATTTTTCCATGTACACTATAGACACTGACATGGGGTCCATAGGGCTGTCTATCTGCTTGCTGGATCACTCTACCTGCCTCATTTGCATGTGATTCAGTGCTTATGAGGTGATTTGCATGCCACAGAACCTCTTGTGTTGGCGCGTGCATGGGCACCACCCAGCAGTGCTTACTAGTAAAAAAGACCATGTAGGCTTATTAAATTTCCCCTAATAATTAATACTATGTTTTTTCTAAGTAATGCATCTTTTTCTGCCTGAAAAAATGTCAATGAAATGCATTATTCACCTTCATACACTAATGTCAGCACGACGGCCCCTAATTTGAAATCTGAATAGTAATAGTGGTGTTTACAGAACATAAAAAGTCTAAGTGTACATTGGGATAAACAGGTAACCCAATCAGTAGTGTGAATAATCAACCGATGAATAATGTATATCTTGTATGTATTTGCTATAGAAAAGGGCTTGGCATGCTGATCGTGGGTACACCTTACTGTGGTCACAAGAATTGTGATTTCTGAGCAAACCTGTAATTTTAGAAGAAAAATTTGAGCTTATCAATCATCCCCTTCCCATCACGTATGATGTCCCAAGAGCTGTGCTGAATCCCTGTCCCTTCTGTATATAAACCTATAATCATTGAAGGAAAAATACTCAGAGATTTGTCTCTTAATAAAATTGGCCAGTGTTTTATTTCTGAATAACTTTCCTAATCCTGAAATGTTGCTCTTATATGCAGTGATAAATATTTACTAATTGGTACATTGTTCAGTGTTTATCACATTTTTCCAACAAATGGCCACTAGATATGCTTAACACCTACGTCATTGCTTCATCTATAGAGGATGGATAATATGACCTATGAATAAAAATGCCTATATTTTAAATTTTTAGAAATTGTTGTGTAATCCTGACTAAAAGAAGTAATTCACTTCAAATGCAAAAATTCAGACATTTGTTGAGGATGACAGCTATTAGCAACTAAGAGAGAGTGTATTGAAAATGATTTTTGACAAAGGGAAGTTAGTATTGCACCATCTACTAATCTGGTTTCACTTACATCCAAAACATCATGACAACATTTCTAACTTTCAGTGTAAATTGAATCCAAAAACCTGTGTTGTTGTGTGTAAACAAATCATACAGTTCCTTCCAGATCCCTTCCAAATTAATCAGCAATCATCAAGGCAGCAATGCCACATAAGTGCTTTAGAAATTTATACACGCTACCTTGATAGATAAATATATGTTCAAAACAACCCATAAATAGACATGCATAGATCAGGTCTAAAGAACTCCTCACAAGTGCCAACTGCAATTGAAAGTATCATTTAGCACTGAAGTAAAAAATATTTGTAGTTGCCACAATTTCTGCTGGCTCTATGATGAAGTTGGTAAATTTCAAAGTATGTCAATTATCCCTCTATAAACTAATCTAAATAACTTCCAATAACTTCTTATTTGGAATATTTGTATTTAACATCAACATGTCTAATGTGCATAGTGAAAAATCTATATCCAGTTGAAATGTAGATATGTGTTGTTAAAAATAATAATGCCCTTTACTCTGGCTGTGAGGAAATACAAAATTGGCCTCAAATATATTTCTTAGAAATCTGTGGGTGGTTCAACCAATAAGTCTTTTCCCTTGTGAAGATCGGGTGAAGATAGGTGAAGGCTGCCAGCCTAGCCAGATAGAATTTTGGAGATAATTCTGTCATCTGTAAATATTAATGTAGACCACAGGCTTGTGTCTTAAATGGTAAAAATAGTGTTACATGTGGAACTGAAAAAAAATGTAATAACAGTGCACTCTACTGACCACGTAAAGCATGTTGTGACCCTTTGATGAAAACACAATTCCGGCCAGTCTAGATGAAGGAATTCTTGCTATTGTTTTAAGGCCATAGTTAATGGCCAGAATTTGCATGCATAAATGTCATTTATTGCTCTGGTTTCTGCCCAGAGGTGAAGAATGTAAATGTAGTTTCTGTTAGCCTGGGAACCAAGGGAACTGTGAAGAAAGATGTGATGTGAACCAGGAATGTGATTTTAAAAACAAAGAGAATCAGAGAGCATTAAGCATTTTTGTCTTGACCATCCAACTCATCAGCACTGTCTTGCTCTACATGTAAGTTTATCTTAGACTTGTGTTTTCTCTTAGAAATAGCTAGAAACTAGAAAGAATAGACTGTGTTTTTCTGTGATGTCAGAACTGTACTACTGAATTATTTTAAGTATTTATCTGTGAGCTCTGAACTGCTGACTAGCACTGTGTAGTAAAAAGTATTGTCTTGTGTTTTGACTATTTGTTATTAAATATTTTCAACTGTGGCTGTTTTTGTAGAGATAATTTAAGCTCTTTAGAGTACTTGCATGCCTTTTGTAAAATTGTACAAATCCACTCCAAAAGTTTTAGCCCTGGGCTATGCTACCAATTGGATAATAATATTGTACAGTAATAATTGGACACCCTTTTAAGGGCCTTTGAGTAGCTGATAAATATTAGTGGGTGGTGGCAGCTGGTACTACCGTATAGTCTGGGAAAAGGGGGCACAGCTGGAGAACCTGTGCCAGCCTTCCCCAGGAGTGTCTGTGTGGTTGTATAAACTCTTCTCAAAGTGTGTGTGTGTGTGTGTGTGTGTGTGTGTGTGTGTGTGTGTGTGTGTGTGTGTGTGTGTGTGTGTGTGTCAGCTACTTGGGCAAGGACATGAAACACTGGTTAGACAGAAAGGGTGCTGGAGGTTTTAGCTTGCCCACTAGGCTAAGATCTGGACCCTATAGCTGTGCCATTGGGGAGTCTTATTCGGGACCTGGCGAACAAGGGAGTGACCAGCCATGGACTGACTGTGATCTCTGTGTGCTCTTAAGGGAAATTGCATTTTACTGTGTGTATTTGTTATCCTTCCCTCCTATATAAGACACCCCTCACTGATGTTAGTGGTGAGGATTGAGGATCCTTGATTGCTGGGCCAGGGTACAGGCGTCATACTCCTGACACAAAGATAAAGAATTTCTGTAACTTGGGCAAAGCAAAGACATAGTGGGTTAACTTGATAAGTCAGTAATTCAGTGTACAGAGATTTGGAAATTACATTTAAATTGATCCAGTATTGAAAAAAAATCCTTCAGGAATGTCTAAAAATGTCATACTGGTCTTTTGAAAGATTCAGATAATATCTGATGTTTGACAAACATATATATTCATAAGTCTCATCCCTACCCCCATATCATCATGTGTGATACCAAGTCAAGATTGCTTGTTAAAAATCATACAGTGCCGATTTCTTTTGACTTCCATTAATTCCTTATTCATGTTCATTAACAAACTTTTTGATAGCATGTGTAACTCTTTCAAATCAGCTAAATCAAATGTTTTTACTGTAAGATGATAGGGCATGTGAAAACAGAATGGTGAAATTTAAAGGGGACCAAATGAAAATATTTAAACATATTTCCATTTCTGCCTTATACCAGAATTTTACATTAATCACCCTGCTGCTATTTGAAATTGGGTTGACTTGCATTATAGAGAAAGAAATAAAAATTTAAGTTTTGTTCCTATATGTATATATATCTTTTACTCTCCAAAATTAGCACATATAATATCTAGGAGAAATTTAAAACTTTATTTCCATCTCTATGATACAGATATATCCATTTTTGAATAGTGGACTGGGCATCTGTAGGAGCTAGCCAGATAAGATGGGATCAAGTGGCTGTTGTGATCTTACCAATCCTGTGACAGTGATGTGGCACTGCCTAATAACAAGGGTGGCACCTAGTAGTAGCACTGGATGTTGTAGCACTCAAGCCTGCTGAGCTTGTGTTTTGCTTGATGCATTTCCAGCAGCAGGAAAGGGGAAATAGGCACACGGAGGCATGCTTCCTCTCAGAAACGGCAATGGCAGAGTTTAAAGAAGCCATGAGGGGTGGGGGTCGGGGGGGGTGCTCACAAGTGGAGAGGTTAGGCCACCCACCAGTAAAAGCAAGCTAACCCAGTCCCTACCTCCTGACTTTCCTCAGTAAATGGAAGGTCAATAAGGACTCCTGGTCAGGAATGAATATGCCCGCTGGGTGACAGGATGTTGCTAGTGAAGCCTGAGAGAGAGCACTTCACAGATGAACATTTGTCACTTGCTGAACCTTGCTGAAACACTATGATGTTTGCAGCCAGTGCTTCAATGTTTAAAACATTTGATGATACAGTTACACCTACTAGAGTAACATTGGTCTACTTGAAAATGTTGTTAATCTTCACCAGTATTGAGATCCATATATAGGTTAGAATGAAAGTAATATATAATGCTAAAATAAGATGCCAAAGAATCAACAGGCCTACAAATAGACCTCAGCTGTCCACCTCTTTTATTTTTCCATTAGTTTGCCTTCTATGAATTTTGGCTATTGGTAAACTGAAAACAAATTTTGCTTCAATCTCTGTATATTTCTGAACCATGCTGAAGTCATGAATAACTCTCTGAATTTCTTTTTTTCGCTTTCTAAATCTACATCTACATCCCCCATGTATGTGATGAACTCCTTCCTTCACAAAAGAAATTAAGGATGGGTAGCTAACAACTCTACTTCGTTTAATATAACTTGCAATTTACAGTTTAAACAATCTCTATTTTATTTTATTTTATATTTGTTTACTAGGGTAGCACACTGATCACGACTGACCAATTTCAGGTAATGCCTTTGTGAAATAATTCACAAAGATGAAAAATGGGAACAGAGAAGTACTAAGCTGTACATATTAAGAACAGAAAAGAAAGTAGCAATATTTAAAAACTTTATAGCTGCAATTAATAGATGTAGCAATTATGAAATAAATGCACATTTTACAATTTTACAGATTATACTTCAGGTTCACATTATGATGGAAATATTTTGGGTTAATGAGAGTCACAGCAGGGGTTGGAGTTAAGAGATATTAGTAGATGAGAGACAGAGAGTTAAGGCTAAATGTTGAGAGATCCTTAAGTGATGTGGCTGCTGTGAGGCAAAGGTAGTTTGATTTGCTGTACAGGATATTTTTAAAGTTTAGCTCTGAAGGTGGGGTGGGGGATTATCATAATTTAGGACAAGGATGAAGAAAGAGTTGTTAGTGCTGTCTAGTCTGGTTTGTTGGGGTTTGAGTAGGGGGTTGTTTGGGTGAAGCATCTGATGTTGTAGCGTGTGTGTTTAGTATAAAGTTTAAGTTAGGTTATCGAAGTTTGAAGATGAGAAAGCCTAGGAGCAGGTCTACTCAGTGCAGCACTGAGATCAATTTGTTTTGATTTTTTTGAAGGTGAGGCAGTAGTACTCTTGAAAAGGTGAGTTAGTGATGAAGTGGGGTATTTTGCTTTTGATAGCCTGTATTGTGGAGGGTTTTTTTCTTACTGGCTGTGGCTATCATGGTTAGTCCATTTTCAAGCTGAACCAGAAAAGCTCCTTTGGCTATATGGATTGTTTGGATAGGTAAGGGGAGATTTTTCTAACCTAGAAGAGAAGTGACTTAGGTGTTACCCTTTATTTCTCAAGATGGATTGGAAAGCTAATAAGTGGCCTAGCCACAGCCCAAGGTATTTGAAAGAGTTGATTATTTCCGCTGGTGTACCACAAAGAGGATTAGCATTGAGTGACTTAGACAATTTTTCTTAATTTTTTTATTTTGTGTGGTATCAAATCAAATTCTTTTTTTGTAGGATTAAGTTTGTGGTTAAAGAACCAGGAATTGATTTAAGGTTGAGTTGCACTTCTGTTTTGATTGTAGAATGGCTGTGGTTGGACATAAAGAGTACCATGTTATCAGCACAGAGGATGAGTTGCAGAGTAAGAAGGTTATGAGGTATTTTATTAATGAAAATACAGAAGAGAAGAGGAGTTAGGCTAGAACCTTGGGATACTCCCATTGAAAGAGGTGCTTTTGAGAGTTTAGGGAGAGTGGCTAAATTGTCTGCCAAAATCAGAGCAGATGACTGGTCATTGATTAGTCATGTGTTATGTTTACAGAGGATTTGTCATCAGAGGATGTGCATTAAGTGAATAGTCTGAAGTCAGGTCAGAAGTGTTGGGGTTTATCTAAGTGGGAAAGTTGCTCAGTTTTGAGATGGTTTGCTTTGAGTCTCGGTATAGATTTTTTAGCCAAGTTCCGAAGTTTGGCAAAGGTAGTAGCACTGCTGTCAGGTTGTTTTTCCATGAATGCCAGGCTGCATCTATTAGTTTGAGGAAAGATTTAAGTTTGATGAATCATTGGGTTTATTCCTGTTAAAAAAAAAAAAAAAAATTTTGCCATGGGGACGAATTTGTCCTGGAGCTGGAGGAGAATTTGGGAAAGGGTAGCCCTTGTTCTAGTGTTCATAATACTCTATAGACTTTCAATTAACAGAATGGATGTTGTATGTTGAATAGCTTGGCATTTTAATAACAACTGTTTCATCAAATGGTTTCTTAAAAAGCTATTTAAATGAGTGACTGCCTGTTCAATGGACTCTAAGGCATTTTCTTTTACTAGCTTCATCAATACTAAAAGCGTTTCCTTTTGTTTAGAATAAAACAGAAAGACTGCTTTTAATATGCTAGTATCTATATGCTGGGTAGGTTTGCTTACTTAGCAGTGATGAATATTAATGGATTATGTTAAGGCTGCATGTTAGATGTTGTTGCAATTGTATATTTCTACACTAGATGTCACCCCTATCTTTAGTGTTTTACATTCAGCCAGTTCATCAGACTTTTGCTAATGCTGTTAGATTTTTTTTAGATCTAGCTGATGAAATGGAATTTATGAATATTTATCATTTTCAGCTTTCTTTTTCAGCTATTCTGTTTATGTGATTATACAAGGCAATGTTTTCAAACTGCTGTATTTACAGTCATTCTTTGTTGGGTTGGTGGTTTTAAAGAAGGATGGTTCTTTTAAACATGCGATTCATAGTACTTGCTTAAACGTTTCATTGGTAAACTGTATCTTTATAACAGATTAAGCCAGTTTGTTGGCAAAACCAGTCTGTACAAATAGATCTCCAAAATTAATTATTAGAATTAGTTTTCTCCAGCCTGGTGCTGCTATTTTAATTGATTGCTCACCTGTTTTAGACACTTCATTGTTATCACCCTTTGTATGGCTCATACATACACTATGACAGTGTCACAGAGTAAGGGAAACTGCACACATCTAGATCACATACTGTTTATTTCCAAAATATGTAAATACAGTCGATCCTGTTTTGTGTGATTAAGATATCAGAACAACAATGAAATAATTTCCTTACATATATGCATATGAATATTTATTGGCTCTACTTTAAGCACTTGAAACACGAAAAACCCGAATCCGAATAGGACGACACATAAAGAGCAAACCGCGAATACGTTGAATGAATGAAACTGCGAAAGTGGAAATAAAGAATTCGCATAGTTGGCCCGTCTGCGGTATAGTTCCCGTAAGGTAAGTGTGCGATGGGTTTGGTAGGGATTAAGGTAAGTGCATAGGTAGGTAGTGTATGTAAGGTTTTGTGTAGGTAATGTATGTAAGGTTTAGTATAGGGTTTTGTTAAGTGTATGTGTGTGGAATATTTAGTTTTTGGGTATAACTCCGTAGGGGAAGTGTGCAGTAGTTACGGACCTTAGGGTTAGGGAGGGGTTAAAGATAGTGCATAGATAGTTGTGCATGTGGGGCTAGTGTAGGGTTAGCAGTAGGGTTTTGGTGCTTTAATTTAGGGTTAGGAGTAGGGTTTTGGTTAGTGTATGTATGTGTTTTTTTTATTGTGTTTGGGTAGGTAGTGTGTTGCGGGTGGTGGGTTGGCCGACTGACGGTTCGAGGTTTTAAATTTTGCGCTTTAGTACATTTGACGTATTAGCGGTTCGCTCTTTATGTGTCGCACTATTCGAAATCGGGTTTTCCGTATTTCGAGCGCATAAAGTAGACCCATATTTATTTATTTGTTTATTTTTACATGCTATATATGTAACATATTATGAGGAACCATTATGATTACAAATACCAATTTGATGTGGAATGCAGAAGGAAACAACCACATTCAATGGGCTTTGTATCTCGGACATCCTTACTGAAAATAATTAATTATGAAATTACTAAACCTTAGGAACCATGGTATCATAGGAAATTGTTTCATTTTTCCATTCAATGGCTGCTGTCCAATTACCCATCATGCTTAGCATACAGTACTACATTATGAAAATATATATCATAATGGTTTATTTAGACAAAAATTCAGTAAACCTCTCAGAAAAGTCCAGCAGCAGATTATAGCCCCTGCAGCATGACCAAATAAAAGCATTTAGGCCCAGCTTCCAAATCATGTTCAAAGTAGATAAAGGATAAGTTTCAACAGTAGCAAGTAGCATGAGCTGGCATGTGGATGATGAGACTGCTAGATTAGTACTAACAAATGGAGAAATGTGCAAATAGAGGTACAGATAGAAGGGAAGCATATACGAAAACAGGGCATTTATTTGTTGGAATAAGTACTGTACGTATGTATGGATATATATGTGTGTGTGTGTGTGTGTGTGTGTGTGTGTGTGTGTGTGTGTGTGTGTGTGTGTGTGTGTGTGTGTGTATATATATATATATATATATATATATATATATATATATATATATATATATATGTAAAAACATAATCTGACAATTTATTTATTTATTTTACTTATTACAGTTTAATGATCAGGATAGTCCACTGGGCCTGGAAGAGCCCGTTTTCATTGTAGGCCAGGGGAGAAAAGCTCCACAGGATATAGACAATTTTACAATAGTTATAGAAAAGTAAATAAAGTAGTAGAACAGTGATAATACAGAGATAATATACAATTTGTTAAAAAAATTGCCTAAACAACATAAATATTGACAACAAAAATATTGTCACAAAAATACCCAATGTTCAAAATTATTGACAGTCAAAAATACCTAAACACCAAATACTGACAGAATTAAAGTTATACCAGGGAAGGGTACATTCCCCTTTCCCCACTGTTGTGTGACCTCAGACTTAATATGTGTAGTTAGCAGGAGGTGTGTGTGGGGGTAGGGGAGCTTGCATTGAGTTGTGGTTAAGTTTTGTCAATATTTTGTGTTTAGGTATTTTTGACTGTTAATATTTTGAACAGACAATTGTCATATATGTGTATGTGTGTATACACACACACACACACACACATATGTGTGTGTGTGTATGTGTGTGTGTGTGTATATCGATATAGGTGCATATATATATATATATATATATATAGGTTTACTATCAAAAGATCTAAAGTCATTTGGTCTAAAGTTCATATGGTCGACAAACATGAATATTAAGTAGGTCATTTGGTCGACAGTTCATTTGATCGACAGTCTGTCAACATTATGTTGACAACAGTCAAGGATTTCCTTTGTCAGCACTGTTGTGTGACCTCAGAGTTGTAATATATAAGTAGGGGGTATGTGGGGGGTGCAAGGGGGTGCAGTCGCCCTGCAAAAACACTAGTGTTATTTGCATGTGTCTATCGACCATTTGAACGTCGACGTTATGAATCTGATCTTTTGAACTTTAGACATTATGATTTTGACCAATTGATGTTAGATCTTTTGATAGTAAACCTATATATATATATATATATATATATATATATATATATATATATATATACATATATATATATATACATATATGTGTGTGTGTGTGTGTGTGTGTATATATATATATATATATATATATATATATATATATATATATATATATATATGAGAGATAGAGGGAGAAGTCATGATGGCAATGATGACATAAAAATAGGAAGTAGTGTTTGGAAACAAAGGGGACAGGATCACTCACATAAACACAAAACAGTACAGATGGGGCAGATGTCTGCACTCTTGGAGGAGAGACATGGGCTGGATGGAGGAAATATAGGGAGGATAAATGTAATTGGGAGAGGAGTTACTTAATACCCAAAGAATGAGTTGTGGCATAATATAATAGAGGGTCACTTGTTGGGGTTGAGATGTGTTATGCATGTTACCTGCTAACCAGCCCAGGGGAATGTTAGTTTGACACAGATAATGGTTTAGATGGTCAAGCTGGACAGTAACAGGGACCATATGCTCCTTTTATTGACCAGTGGTGGAGGATTGTGGGTCAAGTGCAACCCCCAATGATGAGGCACTCACAGCCCTCTCACTTTCTACAGCTGCAGACATAAGGGTTGGCCATGGCTATGGCTGAGGTAACTGCAGTTTCTCAACATTGTGACCGGCAGAAAAGAGAGACAATGGGAAGGATAATGCTATTGAAAATGTCTTAAACATGGTACAATTATCATAGTACAAGTTAGTATGTAATATACAAACAAACCATGCTGTGATGCAAATCTCAGCTGTCTCCCATGACAGTTAACATGGCTGGCCTCCTTTTCTGCCTACGCTGAGAGACAAGGGACAACATAGCCTTCACAAACAGGTGTAGATGAGTTGCACACATCAGTGAAAAAGTACACGTCCCACATGTATGTTCAACAAACAGAAGCCTGAAAATGTGCTCAAAGCTTCACTTCAAAGCTAAGATAATGTGAGCACAGATTATTAACTAAGTTAATGCCTGTATGTATACGTAAGAGAGTAAAAGACTGACATGATGACATCAACTTCATGGCTATGCAAGAGCCATAAATGTAAGTGCATGATAGAACCTAATGTGGTTCCCATAGCCTTACAAGTAAACAGCATTTTAGTACTCCAAAATACGCAGCAGTGCCATGGCAGCTAGACAAGCAATGGGCAAAATACAAAGACAGTCACTCGCTAGCCCACTTAGTATGACCTGATATCTGTCACAGGAAATAGCCTGTTTTAGGGACACTGCTCTAAATAGCATAAAAAATAAAATAAAGTTAAACTTTGAAAAGTACGTAGCTATGGCAAATACTTACTATAGTGTTTGGGCCTTGGCTTAACCTCTGCTTCACACTGCCTGACAGTTTTAGTGTGGCAGTGCCACAAGTTATCATATTGGTGATTGTATTGCTCAATAGTCCCAGGGATATCCATGGCCTCACTCACCAGCTTATGATTATAGAATCATAGGATTATACTGATTACTGGGTAAATGACCATAATGGGCCTTTTTAAGCATAGCAATGATACCCCAAATGTAGTAGAATGGTTTAGAACCCACAGGTTTTGTGCAGGGTATATAAAACTTGAGTATAGATGGCTTTGCATTTACCAAGTTCCCTGAACTTGAAATGAGCTTTTTTTTTTTTTTTTTTGCGATAAGTAGGCATATAATTTATTTATTTTATTTATTTTACATTTGTTGACCGGGGAAGTCCGACTGGAGGCAAGTCCATTTTCAGCGGAGGCCCGGGGAGATAAGCTCCGAATACATTTAAAAGATGAACAACATAATAAGCAAAGATTACATAGAATTCAAACTTTGATAACAATAATAGTTATTATACTTGGTAAGACAATACTCAACATTCATAAATTCAACATGCAGACAGTGTTACAGTATAACATGTGAGATCATTAAAGATTATTAGTGTTAATCAGGTTTGTCACACTAACATATCCAATTTTGTTCCAAGTACTGTTTGATAGTGGCTTTGAACTGAACTTGGGAGGGAAGCAGGGTTATAGTAGCAGGAAGTTTATTCCAGATTCTACCTACAGAGTTGGCAAATATGGCCATACCTGCTGAATTTTTGACTTTAACTGTTTCGATCTGTAGCTTATGAGATGAACGTAATGATCTTGTGTTAATATAAGGGATGATATCTTTACTGAGGGCTGGGATATGATCAGGGTTTTTGAGTATTTTATTGGCCAATACTAGTATATTGTATTTAATGAGATTGGGAAACTCCAACCAACCTAGTTGTTTGAGGTTGGTACAGTGGTGGGTTCTGAAAGGTGAGCCTGTAGCAAATCTAGCAATGTGATTGTAGCAAGCTGTTAGTTTATTGAGATCAGCTTTACATGTATTGAGTAGCAGCGGGGAAGCATATAGGAGGGTAGAAAGTAGGTGAGAGCGAGCTATGGCTATTTTAGCAGTAAGGGTGAAGAAGGTTTTTAGTCTATAGAGTGAGCCAAGTTTTTTGTTGATGGATTTAATGGTATGGTTGATATGGAGGTCAAATTTCAGATAGTTATCTATAGTAACACCTAGCAGTTTGGTATTAGTGTCCGGGGAAATAGTTGTCCCATCTTTAGCTTGGATGGTAAAGGAGAGTGGAATAGACCTTTGGGTCGGAGGAAATATAAGCAGTTTTGTTTTTTTGGGGTTGAGCAGTAAACGACGTTTGAGTAGCCATTCTTCTACAACCGTAAAAGCTGATTGGGTGTCCCTTGTTAGTTCATCCTGGGTTTTAGCTGCACAGATTAAAGTGGAATCGTCCGCATACTGTATACATTTGATGTTTGGTATTATAGTTGGGAGATCATTAATAAAGATGGAAAACAGTAGTGGACCTAGTATGGAGCCTTGTGGAACTCCTATAGTATTGGGTAGGAAATTTGAGAGCTTATTTTGCCAGATAACTGCCTGTTTTCTGTCTTGGAGATAGAATTTAAACCAAAGGAGGGTACTGGTTTATAAAACATTGGTGAGCCATGTTTCTATGAAAGAGAAAGCTTGTTGTGTTATGTACTGTAGGTGAGTTAAGGCATCTGTTATGCAGTTGATAGTGGAGTCATCTGCATATTGGATTAGAGTGCCTCCACGGGAGGATGTATGTAAATTATTGATGAAGACATTAAAGAGTAATGGGCCAGGGATGGATCTTGGAGTTACACCTGTGGGGGTGATGTGATATGGGGGGATAAAGCCTTGCCAGTTCACTGCTTACTGCGTTACAGCTAGGTAGCTATATAAAGAGGATAGGCCAATGCTGTAAAGTTCTTTAAGGAGTTTGGGGTGAGATACCATGTCAAATGCTTTTGAAATACTGCAGATAGTAGTTTGCCACTGTCATGGCCTTTGTTGACAAAGTCCATGGATGATAATAAGGCTGTTGAGGTACTGTGTACAGATCTAAAGCCATGTTGAGTGTGGCAAAGTAGGTTGCTGTGTGCAAGATGGTGGAGAAGTTGTAGGTGCACACATTTTTCTAGAATCTAGGAAGGACAAGATTGCAATAGGACAAACGTTTCTGATGTCAGTGTAGTTGCCTCTATTATGTAATGGTGTAAAGTGTGATCTTTTCAATAGGTTAGGGACATGTGATTCAGCTATGGATTTATTAATTAAGATATTAACAGGGAATGCTATTGTCTCTGTGGCAAGCTTTAGGTATTCTGCTGGAAGGCCGTCTGCTGAGGTCGAGCAACATTTCAGTTTTGTAGTAGTCTTTTTATTTGAGATAAAGGGGTGGGCTGAAAAGTAAGCTGGGGGTGATTTGGTTTTTGGTTATGAGTGCAGGGTTGGTTGTGTGTCTGTGTAATGTGTGGGGAGTGTAAAGGTTAGTATTGAGGGCATTAGTGGAAGCAGTGGGTTGGGGTGAATGCTGACTGCTAACTGAGGTTTCTTTTTTGGGGATAAACTTTTGGCTAGGCTTATAAGGGCCCCAGGGCCATTAGCCTAGTAACCTCCTATGATCCTATAAGTTGGGTTTACTTTTAGGTTGGATAAGGACTCTATTAACTATGTGTTGAATTTGGTGACTGTTGGAGGAGATGGTATATTGGGGTATGGATTGGGATTGTTTTTTTTTCCTGGGTTGAGTAGTGATGTTATATTTGACCAGAAGTTCTTGGGTTATTTTTGTTGTTATCTTAAATGTAGTAATAGCATGATTTGTTTTATCATGCAATAGTTGTCTTTTTGTTTGATTGTGGAGTTGTCTGTATTACTGAAGATTTATGTCATTTTTATTCTTTATTCAGGCAGTCCATGCTTTGCCCCTGTCTTTTATTAGAATTTTACATGATTTGGTGAGCCTTGGGGCATGGCTATTTACTTATTTATTTATTTTTGTTTTTAAGAATGCTTAGGAAGGTACTTTTGAAATGTTCAACTGCATCATTAAGGGGAAGTCTTTATAGGATGGACCATTCTATAGCGTTTCGAGCTTCATTAAATACCTTCTTGCTGAATTGGCCTAGATTGCATGTAGTTTTGAAGTTGTGTTACTTTGTGAGTTGAGTAATAGCCCTGGGAGTATAGGCTGATAGGTGGTCACTTAAGGAGTCAGGGAGTGTGCCTGAGGATGTAAACTTAGAAGGGTTTGAGTCTGGTATCCAGTCCAAGGTGGAGTGTTGGATGTTATTTTTCCTATATCTGGTATGAGTATTTATAAGTTGAGTAAAGCTACAAAGGTTTATTCTGGTTGCTGGGTGGTGTGAGGTTAAGGTCTGCCAGTCAGTGTTAACATCCCCTTGGATAAGGGTTTCATTTAGTATTGTTTCAGATATTCAAGCTAGAATATTTTCTAGAATGGGATTGTTTTGCCCAGGAGGGATTTATAAAACTATGCAGATGTTCTTAGATGAGTTAGGTTTTAGAAATGTTATAAGGATTTCGGCTGTGCAGAATTTTGGTATAGTATTTGAGTATGGGGAAACTGTCACATTGTTAGGATAATTAAGGGTATTCCACCACCTTTTTAGGTGCTTTGTTTACTCTGATAATGCTATAACTATGGGGAAGAATTTTAGTATCTTTTATTTCTGGTTTTAGCCAAGTCTGTGTAATAGCTAGGATGTCTTGAGTTAGAGTGTGTTAACCAGGCATGAAAGTGTGCCAGTTTATTGCACATGATTCTGATATTAAGGGTGATAAGTTTTTTTTCTTTGTAGCTGGAATGGGACCTGGATTGAAGTCAATGACCCTGCACAAGTTTAAGGCCATGATAGAATGTTCAGTTATTTTTGGAATTTTAAGTAATTCTGGGTATTTGCATTAGTTTTAGGTTGTAGTCATTAGTACTGAGGACTTTAGGGTGGGAATAGAAGAAGATCAGTATAGAGATCAGTGTTGGAGTTATTTGGGAGAAGCTTGTGGTGGAGGGATTGAATGGCAATGATGAGGTAATAGTTGAGGTATTTTTTTAGTGGTGTTGCTAGATGATTTGTTAGGGTAAAAAGGAGAAGAAGGAGGAGAAATTAGAGGCATGAGTAAAAAAGCATGATTGGTATAGAGTGAGATAGGGTAAATGGAAATAGAGGGAGAATTAGAGCTGTTGGAAGTGAAGCAGTTATACTGGGTAGAATATAAGTGAAAATACTGTTGGATAGTAGTGTAGAAAAAACGGGGGTGTAATATGGGTGAGGTGTGAGAGGGTGATTTTTTTCTAGACTGGAGTGTAGTTGGAATTGGAGGGTGTTTGCCGGTGGTAGAGGTAAAGGAAGTATAAGTTTATAAAAGAAGAGTGATATGTTGTCCTAGTATCTTCTCTAGAATGTAAGGAATAGATGGGCTATTAAAGGCTAGAGTATAATGATGTCATCAAAATAAGAAAAATGAGGGTTTATTTGGGAAAATAAAACAATAAAATGTGGGATAGTTAGCTACTATTAGGGAGGCTGTGATGATAAACAGATACAGTGCAAAGCAGTATGGGAGGGAGAAACACAGATGGGAATGGGGCAAAAAATTAAGAAGAGATAAGGAAATAGAAACAAGTAACAGAAATGCATGTATAAAAGTAGTAAGGCGATTTGGGGAGGGCTTTGGAAAAGGAGTCACAAATAAAATGTGTACGTAGAAAGTATTATATGAGAGTAAGTGGGTATGGGTGGGAATTGGGTGTAGGTTAGGGGAGTGCAGGGAAGTCAAGCATAGCAAGCTTCCTACTCTCAGGTCAATTTATAAGTGACAGCAATCATTTTATAGCCGGAACAAACCAATAAACAGAAACAAATAAAATAGGTTTTCTGTCATTTTCTGAGACTAAATAGCTGGCACATACAGTATAGTCTAGTAGTTAAGCAACTGAGACGGTTGCCAACTTAGTAAGGGGTCCTACTCTTTCACCGAATAGGCATGTATTTTACTGATTAAAGTTAAAATGCAGCAAGGTTCTTCAAGATAAATATGCTTACATGGAACAATGACAAAAGTCTCAGTAACTTGCATGTGTAGGGCTTTGTGACAGAGCTCCTACAATATCAGGGTCAGACAGAGTGACCGCAGGCTATGAAACAATGTCAAAAGTCTCAGTAAACATGTAGGTGCAGGGCTTTGTGACACAGCTCCCTCAAAATTGGGTCAGATCTACTGACTACCAGCTATGAAACAATGACAAAAGTCTCAGGAAACTTGTAGCTGTACAGCTTTGTGATAGAGCTCCTGCAATATCTGGGTCAGATGTAGTGACCAGAGGCTATGAAACAATGTCAAAAGTCTCACTAAATATGTACGTGTAGGGCTTTATGACAGAGCTCCTGCAATATCAGGGTCAGGTGTAGTGACAGCAGGTTACAAAACAATGACAAACATCTCAGTAAACGTGTAGGTGTAGGGCTTTGAGACAAAGCTCCTGCAATATTGGGGTCAGATGAAGTGACTGCAGGCTAAGATACAATGACAAAAATCTCAGTAAATATGTCGGTGTAAGGCTTTGTGACAGAGCTCCTGCAATATTGGGGTCAGATGTAGTGACCACAGGTTATAAAACAATGACAAAAGAGTCAGTAAACTTGTAGGTGTAGGGCTTTGTGACAGACCTGCTGCAATATCAGGGTCAGATGTAGTGACCACAGGCTATGAAAGAATGACAAAAATCTCATTAATTATGTAGGTGTAGGAGCTTGTGACAGAGCTCTTGCAATATTGGGGTTAGATGTAGTGATCACAGGATATGAAATAATTATAAAAGTCTCAGTAAACATGTAGGTGTAGGGCTTTGTGACACAGGTCCTGCAATATCAGGGTCAGATGTAATGACCACAGGCTATAAAACAATGACAAAAGTCTCAGTAAACTTGGTGTAGAGCTTTATGACAGAACTCCTGCAATACCTGGGTCAGATGTAATGACCACAGGCTATAAAACAATGACAAAAGTCTCAGTAAACTTGTAGGTGTAGGGCTTTATGAGAGCTCCTGCAATATCAGAGTCAGATGTAGCTACCCCAGGCTATGAAACAATGACAAAAGTCTCAGTAAACTTGTAGGTGTAGGACTTTGTGACAGAACTCCTGTAATATCAGGGTCAGATGTAGTGACCGCAGGCTATGAAACAATAATTAAAGTCTCAGTAAACTTGTTGGTGTAGGGCTTTGTGACAGAGCTCCTGTAATATTAGGGTCAGATGTAATGACCACAGGCTATACAACAATGACAAAAGTCTCAGTAAACTTGTAGGTGTAGGGCTTTGAGCAAAGCTTTTGCAATATTGGGGTCAGATGTAGTGACTGCAGGCTCTGCTCTATGAAGGAAGATAGTGACTGAGTATAAGAAGAGACATCACTGATAATTCTTTTCATGGTATTGCATATGAGACTGGTGAGACTTATTGGTCTGTAGTTTCCAGGGTGTGTATATTGCCCACCTTTGTGCAGAGGGATGACTGTTATTGCCCTCCATTCATGAGGCATGAAGCCTGTTTGAAGACTACAGTAAAATAGCAATTCCAGAGGTCCTGATAGGTCATGTTATATGCTAATTTGAGGTCATCCTGGGATATTGTCTGGTCCTATTGATTCAGTGTAATTGGCCTTAAACAGACCATTGAGGACATGTTCCCTAGTGATACTGTGTGTGTGTGTGGGGGTTATATTTGATGGTATTTCTGGAGGGGAAGTTGAAGGAGATATAGAGGTAATGTTAGAGCTGAATTTGTCAGACATTAGTTTTACTATATATTCTGTCTCAGTATAGGTGGCTTTATTAGCACTGCAGGTGGCTTCATTAACACTGCACTCTGCAAACAACTGTGTATTGTCTTTGAGGTTGTAGATATAGCTAATTAATGTCCTGTTGCTATCCTTGCCTGAGAGGTCAAATTTACCTCAGATTTAGCTTTGGTAGACTTTATTTGTCCTCTGAACTGTATGTCTAGTTTGATGAAAGTGCTTTTATCCTGCTGGGTGCTGCACCTCCTAGTTTTGCTATGATCTTCTTCTGTTATGGAGCCTGTCGATGTTGTGATTCCACCAGGGAGACTTGATTTTTGAGTTAGTTTTGTACTTCTTCCTGGTTTGTGCAGCCACCTCTGTGCAGCTATTCACATGTTTGTATAAAGTTTCTGTGAACAGTTCTGCATAGACAGTATCATCGCCCCTGTCAGTGAGGGACATAGGTGGAACTCCTGGGACAAATTTGTGGTTTCCTATCCACTCATCAAGGTTGCACTTGTTTGACGTGTATGGGGACTCTATTCCAGAGATGGAGCAGCCTCTGGGAGACAAACCTGTCTCGCCAGCAGGTTTTGTTAATTTCACATATTAGATTTAAGCATCTTGATAGGGTAACGAGTGAGGAGTTAGAATTATGGATATGGAACATCTCTAGTAGATCAAGGTCTGAGATTGCATTGTAGGTGAGACACAGATCATCTCTATGATATTGATTAGAGTGATAGTGATTTGATCCTGTCCACAAAGGACAGCTGTTGGAGGCCATGGATTCTCTTTGTGAGGTATTGCTGTGGCCTTTCCAGTTGGTGCAGGTGTTTGGAGAGGTACATACCAAATAGGGCATTGTACTCAGTTATTGGCCTAATGAGGGGAAGAGTACAGAGAGGTAATAACCTCCTTTTTTCTAGATGCAATCCCTTTACTTCTGAGATGAACCAAGTAAAAGGCTTTTCTGATCATTGCCGCTACATGATGGTCAAATGTGAGATTGCTGTCAAACTGTGCATCCAGGTGTCTCATGACAGGTTGCGTGCTTAGGGAGTTGCCGTTGATGTGGTAATCAGTAGGGGCCGTGCTTTTACTGAATGGTATGATAATACATTGTTTACATTTAACTTAAGGCCATGACTGTCACCAGTCATTTGTTGCTGTATGACCCTCTTGAAGTATGTTAACATCATTTTGGGAGTCAATGACAGCACCCAACTTACAGTCATCTGCCAACTTGGTCAGCCACAAGCCTTTTGTCTTTGCCTGGACCTCTGAGAAGTAGAGGCCAAACAATTGGGGTCCTAGGACAGATCCCTGGGGGACACCACTAGTGACAGATCTGCTGTCAGATGTGGTGGCATCTTGTGGGTCCTATCGGTGAACCAGCTGGACACCCACCTGATGAGATAGGGATTTATGCCAAATTGGGTTAGCTTTTCGATGATGCCCAAGTAGGGGACTGTGTCAAAGGCTTTGGCCAAGTCAAGGTAAGCTGTAAATACTGGCTTTCCCTCATCCAGTGCCTTGGTGACAGTCTCAAAAAAAATCAACCAGGTTCAACAGGCAAGATCTGCCTTTGACAAATCCAAACTGGGTGGAGTCAAGTGCTTGGAGATGGCCTATGGCCTTGTTTATGAGGTCCATAATAATACACTCCATGGTCTTACAGATCAGACTTGTCAAGTTAGTGAGGTAGTTCTCCACTCTGCTGGAATGAAGCCTGTACTTAGGCTATGGTTGAATAGGTTGCTCAATGGCAAGGCTAGTTCTTGATGGAGATGTTGCAGAATACAGCTTAAGATACTAGCAGGTTCCACAGAAGCTGTGTTTTTTTGCTTTGGATAGCGCTTTTAACACTTGATGTACAGCGATGTGAGGTGTGGGGCAAGTATCAGGGATGTCGAATGGACCTTTCTGGGGGGACAGGGGGGTGAAGTTTGCACTGTGTTTGGAAAAAAGTCTAGCATGAATATGGTATTGGGTTGGATTGTGAGTGTTTACAATAAGTTTAAATACATATTATAGGTTTCCTGGTTCATAGAGGGGGACCTATAGCTTGCAAGTTAGTGGTATGGTATTTTGTTTATGGTGATTTGAATGTGGAGAAGCTCAAGTGCATTGTCCTGTTTGACCATCTTTAAGCTATGTTTATTTTTGATGTAAATAGTGACACCTCCACCTTTAGTCCCTGTCTGTTAAGTAGCTGGTCTAAATGTAAGGAAGCCTCATCTGAGTATGTCAGACACACTGCTATTAACATGCAGCTTACATGGCTGTTTTTCCATTTTAAGAGTTAAACAGTCAATGGAAAAAGGAGCAGCAGCACCTCTGCAACATTTTGAAGCTGTCCTCTGAAAGCAGAGACTCAGAGTTGTTAGAAGACACTGGCTTGCAGATCTGTACACTGTTCTGTAGTATGATGTACATGTGGGACATTGCCTTGGAGAACACAGTAGTTACATATATTAATTTACAATGTCTTTTTTTTGCAACTTTCACCTAAATATATCCTATATTTAATGTATATAGCTGAATATGTTCATTGCAGGTGAGGAAAGATAGCCCATTATCAGGAATTCCTATTCCTGTACTATTCAGTATGTTTTACATATATGCATTGTCAGCTTATGATGTGAGGACACCTGTTGTGAACAACATCATACCACAGAAGCCCGCAGTCACATGGTACAGTAGACTTACCTCCTAGTAACATTGCCAGTGGAGCCCACCTTTAACCTGCATATCCCTGAGGTACTCTGTGAGGCAGATACCCCAGCTGCAAACATAAACATATCTGACCTTAGCAATGGTGTGGGGTATCACTAGAGTACCCCCCATTGACAGTAGTTTTAGATATTAGTGGGACCTAAAGTATTTTCTTCTCTGTCCAGACTTGCACTGTTGTGTATACCTGTGGTAATCCAGTGTTATTGACTGTTAGCTTACATTCCTCAGGAGTCACTGACCTACAGCTATGTCTGTTGTTCCCACAAATATTCTCATCTCCTCCAGAAGGAGTGGATGCCAGAGACTGGACAACTTCAGCTGAGCTAAAACTGACATCTTAGTAGAAACAGTCAGGACGTATGGATGCCACCTGCTGAGGACAGGAGGTACTCACCAAACTCTGTGTGAGTGCTCTTCCAGACAGTGGTTCATAATATCATTGCTATTGCTGGGCAGAATTACATAACATGGTAGTCTCAGAGACCTGTCATTAATATGATCAGGTTAGTGTACAAGAAGGTATGCAGCATAGCAGTAGAGAAGTCAACTGCTGGAGGGAGACCAGCTCCGGCTGCAAGAATAAATGATGAGGAGTTGCTAATGATCCTGCATGAGCAGGACGAAGTGATAGGTATCATATCAGCAATCACAGGTGGTCAAATTGCACTACTCTCACATGGTAATACACCAGATTTGTAATTATACTGCATATGTCCATATAGCTCCTGTGCACTTTGTTTTGCCGGATCACAAACACCAAAGTATATGTTTCTTATAGGTCTATAGTGTACAGGCAGAAATGGCTGCAGAATTATATATCTGTCCTGTATCTGCACATTTGTATAACACTGTTGGCATGTATAAGACAAGGCCTTGCTCACAGCATTGATATTTGGAATCAGTACTCTATACTGCATTGTGTATACCCAGGCTACACCTTCTAAAGTAATATCTGTACAGGCTGGGATAGGAGAACATGCTTATGTCAGCAACTGCATTAGGGACTGATGTTGATGCTAAGACATGGAATGAATCAATGTCAGATGTCACACAGGTAGTGTCTGTCTCTCTCTCCTTGGTGGATGTCAACGCATTATGCAGGGTGAAAGTATTACTTCACCTACACATATATAAGCTACAGGCGGCCAGGGGTAGAGTTTCATCATGACTAAGGGCACCAGAACTGCTCTGCTTATGGCTGGAGCAGCAGCAGTGCATCACACTATATCTGATGTGGATATACCCAGCACACAGTAGCCTTGCAGGGAATCCTCATGCTACTGGATCTCACTGCAGGCCCCAGGTGTATGGGCAGTAGTAGGGCTAAATCAACAGATGTGCAGTGATATCATTCAGGCACAGTCCACTTTTATGCTGCCAACATGAAGATAATCGGTGTGGTGTCTGAATTTGTTGAGAATGTCACCCATTACTGCTAGTGCTTTGGTGAGGCCATGGCATCCAGGGATGACCCTAAGCTTAGTTCATAAGGACTACAGTGGGATGCAAGGTTTCCATATCCACCTCTGTGCAGAAAATCATAAGTGCCACCATCAAACCCTGTCCAGTAGTGTTTCCATCACCTGAGTTATTAGATAATTAGATGAGGAATATTATGGCTGGGTGTAGGTGGGAATTGTCTTGGCATGATGATAATTTACCCTATTATTTGCTCAGTTTAAACAGCCTGACTTCACAGGAATAGTGTACAGTTGTGTGAAACAAGTTGGAATAATTAGGCCACTGTAAATTTGTGAGAAATAAACCTGAAATGCAGTATGTTAACCACAATCTGACATCAGAGGTCTACACTGTTAACAATGGGTTTATAATTGCTGTCTACATGGGCTGTCAGTGGATGAGAATGGTGGATCGTGGCTGATTATTAGTTTAAATTTGCAGGACTAGCGTGAATTTGTGTACAGCAAGTTGGAAAACTTTATTCTGATCACTTTTATCACCACCACACATATGAGGTATATATGATCAAGTGGCTGTAACTGATAGGTATAAACATAGGATCATAAGTTCATAGGTGTGTACTAGGCTAATGACCCTTGAGCTTTTGCAAGCCTAGCCCATAGGATTACCCTGGTATTGTGCCACCCGACCTTAGTTCCCAGTGCCTCTGTTGAGTAAAGCCACTGGAGTGATCTCCAGGGTGAATTTTTTTATTTCCCATCCACTCATCAAGATTTTTCTTGAAGAGGGTCAGTGAGGTGCTCTGTTTGACATGTATGGGAAGTCTATTCCATAGCATGGGCAGTCTGCGGGTTATGAACCTATCCCTCCAGCACGTTCTGTTGATTGTGGTAATGAGGTTGAGGTCTCTGGAGTGTGTGGTGCGGAGGGACTGAGATTTCTTTAGATGTAGCATTTATAACAGAGCTGGGTCAGACATGGCTTTGTAAGTCAAGCAGAGATCGCCTCTAAGTAGGCGATTTGAGACAGAGAATAGTTGGAGTTTTTTGAGTCTGTCCATATAGGGCAAGTTTTTAAGGCCTAGGATCCTCTTTGTGAGGTACTTTTGCAGTCTCTCCAGTTGTTGCAGGTGTCTATGAGGTACATGCCAAATGGGGTATTGTACTCAATGACTGGTCTAATGAGGGAAGAGTAGAGGGAGACAATGACCTCTTTATTCTTGGATGCAAAACCCTTAGTAATGAGAAGTGCCACATAAAAGTGGCATTCCAAAGTCATGCATCTGGAGCGTTTCTCCCCGGGCCTCCGCTGAAAACAGGCTCTGTTGAACCTAGTCAGACATTCCCGATCAACAAATGTTAAATAAATAAATAAAAATAAAAATAAAAAAGGACTTCTGACCACAGTGGCAATGTGGTGATCAAAAGAGAGGTTGCTGTCAACCTGTGTTCCCAGATCTCTTATAACACCTTCTGTGTTCAGTGGACTACCATCAATGTGGTAATTCATGGGAACCGGGTTTCACCCAAAGGGGATGACGACACATTTTTTGGCATTGAGCTTATGACCGTGGTTCTGACACCAGCTGTTGGTCAGAGTGAGGCCTTTCTGTAGGATGTCAACATCACTTGAGGAGTTAATAATAGATCCCAACCTGCAATTGTCTGATAACTTTGTCATCCAGAGTCCATTCGTGTTGACCTGGACTTCAGACAAGTAGATACCAAACAGGAGAGGACCCAGGACCAAACCCTGTGGAACTCCACTCGTGACTGGTCAGCAGTCTGACTTGGAGTCAGCTACTTTCACACTGTGAGTTCTATCTGTGAGCCAGTTTGCAACCCACCTAGTGATATAGGGTTTTGTGCCTAGCTTAGTGAGTTTTTCTATAATTCCTGAGTGGGGAATGGAATCAAAGGCCTTGGACAGATTAAGGTAGGCTACAAGAACCACCTTGCCTTTATCCACAGCTCTGGTGACTGACTCAAAGAAGTCAACCAATTTGTGCAGGCATGATCTACCCTTTACAAAACCAAACTGTGTGGGATACAGTGTTTGGAGATTCCCTATGTCCTTGTTTATTAGGTCCATGATGATGCATTCCATAGCTTTGTATATCAGACTTGTCAGGGTAATGGGATGATAGTTCCTAGGGTCTGTAGTCACTCCTCCTTTTTGGAGACGGATGATTGTAGCAGTGCACCATTTGTTAGGGATATAGCCTGAGGTGAGGCTGTGATTGAACAGGGCCCACAGGTGAGGTGCCAATTCACTCTGTAGTTCATAGAGAACACAGCCAGGGTATAGTCAGGTCCCATAGAAGCTGTATTTTTGGCCTTGACTAGTGCTGTTTTAACCTGTGCAGCAGTAATACTGGGTGCCTGGCAATCTACTGGTATTGTTATTGGCCCTTGGGGGGGGGGAGTGGGGTAACGTTGGCACTGAATCTGTCAGCCAGTATATTGGCAATATATGTTGGCTTGGTATAGGAGATACCATTGTGCATGAACTCAGAGCAAATCTGGGTATTGCAGTGGAGATTCTTTACATAACTATAGAAGGCCTTGTGGTTGTCTTTACTATCCGCTGCAATTCTGTTTTCATAGCTAGCTTTAGAGGATTTGATGAGGGATCTCAACTTTTTGTTGAGGCTGATAAGGGAGTTTTTCTAGTCTTGGGCCTTCACCTTTTCCACATCAGTTTCTTCCTTCTGATGTAGACTTTGTTTATGGCAGGGGACCACCAGATTGGCTTCCTTTATTTGGAGGAGAGCATATTGGTTCTATTGGGTATGGTGAGATCCATGCATTTGTGTATGTGTTTGTACAGTGCATTGTTGTATGATTCGGCAGTCATGCAACTATTCTCTATTTGCATGGGTGCCGAGAATTTAGCCACCTCTGATTTTAGGAGCCCACAGTTAGCTTTGGAGAAGTTTTTCATGGTGGTTACCTTTGTGGGGGTGGGGAGGGAGGGATGTGGATTTCCAAGGTGATTAGTTTGTGGTCGGATCTAACCAGGGAGAAGTTGACTATTGGTGTAGAGCAACAGTCACCCATGCTAGTAATGAGCAGGTCGAGGATGTTGCCACCTCTAGTGGTGGTATTAATGAGCTGGTCCAGGGCATTGGAATTAATGAATTCCAGGAAACATTGGGCAAATGTATTGATACATGAGTAGTTTTCCTAGTTAATGGAGGGGTAGTTGAAGTCGCCCAGTATGAGAGTGTTAGGTTGGACCCTAATATTCTCCAGGGTGCTTAGGAACATGGATTGTGAGTCTTGGGACATGTTTGGGGACCTATAGCAGGCTATGACCTGAATCGCTGTCTTACCCAAGGTTAGCTGTACCTCAAGTATCTCTGATGCATTATGTTGTGCTACCAGTCTGGAGGTGTGTGCATTTTTTATGAATATGGAAACACCACTGCCTTTGGAGCTTTAGTCCAAGTTTTGGAGCTGAAAGGTGTGGAATGAGTTATAGCCTGGTAGTGCAGTGGTGCTTTCTGCTGCCTTGAACCAGGCCTCTGTTACAGCACAAATGTTGATGTTCTGCATTTTAAGGAGTGCTTTGAGCAAATGCATTTTGAGATTTAGACCCCTAGCGTTCAGCAGCATGACCCTCAGATTGCATTTGGTTGTAACTGTCACGGTGGTAATTTGGTCTTTGAAACACTGCCTAAAAAAAGGCACTATAGGGGTGGCAAGAGCCTTGGCCAGTATCCAGAAGCCCAGGGGTGACAGATGCAGGCCATCTCTGGCAAAGCATTGAGTTCTGTCAATCATGTCATTCCAAGCAGATACTGGATCCCCTTAGACTGACACCAGAAACTTAGTCAATTGTTGAAATCAATCATTTTAGGCTTGTACTATGGTATAATTCTGGGTGATGGTAGGATGCTGCTCAGGGCTAGTGTCATACCCGTCTGGGCTACATAATTCGAGAGCTCCTCAATGTCTCATTTCATGTAGTCCAGGGAGGTACATCTCAGGTCATTCACACCCACATGTACAATGACAGAGTCATATTTGTACCTGTTGTTGAGGCAAGTATGAATGTTGGGAGGTAAGAGGAGAGGGTTGTCGGTGTACATGAGGCAGTTGCTACATTGCCTCAGGATGTCCAAGTTCACCAGGTTAATAGGAGAAAGCACAGGCAACTGTTCTTTAGACATTCCTGGAGGGATGGGCATTAATAATAAGTACTGGAGCCATTTCCTTATAGAACGTTTAGTGCTTGTAGCACTTTTGTGTGCTACAATAGTTGCTACAAGAAGTCTGGTAAAGTGCTAGACTAATAAACTAGTAAAAGTGCAGGAAAGAAGAAAACTAGCAGATCTAAGGGAAAAATTGAAGAGCAGACTTTGGCACTGCTCAGAAACTTGCAAACAGTCCTGGATACAGCAAATCTGTATCTGGACTAGACTAGTTACAGGAAAGGTGGGAAACAAGCGCAAATGTGGACTTTTAAACCAGAAAGTTTAAAGAGATGGAAAAACTGCCCAAACGGCCAATAAACTACAATTTCTGGGCCTGAAATCACTCCTCTTGAGGTAGATAGGCTACCTAGTGCTTACCATTCCCTCTAACAAGCTAGAAGCCTTCCCTCTGACACAGAAAGGCCTGAGCGGCTCAGAAGCTTACAAACAGTCCTGGATACAGCAAATCTGTATCTGGACTAGACTGGTTACAGGAAAGGTGGGAAACAAGTGCAAATGTGGGCATCCGTGTAGTATAATGACAGCAGTTTGAATAGTCTTAAATCAGGAAAGTAAATCCAGAAGAACATCAAGATTTATGCCCAAACCTATTTCTTTAAAACAAATGACTACAGATTTGTGATCAATTGCAAATTGGTCTTCTTGAAGATGCAATATTAAAATACTGATTACAGTCAATATTATGTATTTTATACTATACAGTGGAATAAATATGTCAGTCCAGGCATGTCAGTGCCTTTCCTTGATTTATATTTTTTATCATATCAGGCTATATAAATTGTCATGTGTAACTCTTTCACTTTTGCTGACCACCTGTGATCACTTATAATTAAGTTATCATTTGTTGCTTCAGATATAATTCTTATTGATGTATTTACTAATACAGAAAGAAAATGGAAATGAGATGACATTGGCAACATCTGACAGTGAAGGCAACACCGCACTATATGAAGATCGAATTCAATTACATAACTGGACCTTGTACTTGAACCCAGTGAAAATCCGAGATGATGGAATGACATTAATTTCCTACTTTAAATCAAAATATAAAAAAGTAAAGGGATCCTTCAGAATCCGTGTATTTGGTAATATTTATATTTTCCTATATTTTTAAATATCACTAATGAGAATAACTGCTGCAAGTAGCTAAGAATATCTGTATACCGTGTTAAAATAAAAGTGCAGCTAGTCTATTAGAATAACACGGCTACTTGATAAACAACCATAATTATGCATACTTCAAAGGCTTTATGGATGCCTTATCTGTCAGCAGATCACACAGAACGTTTATTCATGGCACAGTATGTGGCTTCCACTACACTGCTGCCAAAGTGATGTGTTAAACTTTGAATGCATACAAACCATACATAAATAAGAATCACTGAATTTTAAAATATTTGGGAATACTATGTTACTCCAGTAATATACTGTTTATCTATAAATTAATCAAATTAGCGGTTTCACTAAACGTCATACCCTCTGGCTGTCTCGCTATAAGCTAAATCTGTAGAGAGATGATAAGCTAAATCTGTAGAGAGATGTTGATTGTAGTACAGCTAGTCTTCCTATTTTATCAGCAGTGCTGTAGGTTTGAGTAGCCTGACCATATTCAATAACCACAATGTATTTGGAGATCATGACTCAGTTTATGTGCAGTTTCAACTATGTATAAGACTTATCAAATTTGCTTCAAAAGTTAAAGCTGACACACACATACTCACACCACATAGCAAATGCTTCAATTAACAAATTATATCATGTCTTCCTTCCTGCTTAATTGCTGTCATCTACCTAAAGCCTATGCCATCCCTTTTTCATTGACTCTGAACCTACCAGGGAACTCAGAGACCACTGTCCACTGGCAACAGGCAAACAGATGACATGATGCCTGTTCACCCTACAACTTGCCAGAGCACCCCATGTGCAGCTCCCTCATCATGGCACAGCCACCAAAATACAGTGTCTCTCCCCTTTGGTAAGACAATGTCAATAATGATAATTTGCCTTGATCCCCTCCCCCATATGAGGTACAGGGAAAGGATGATCCATTGAAGGGTGGGAGGAGGATAATTCTCTCCCCCCGACCAACCTGCTGGCCCTCTAGATAGCCTGCTTGATATGGCTGTCTGCTCCACCTCCCTTTGAATTTACTAGTACATTATTGTTCTACCACCCCAACCTGCAGTGCAAAGGACCTGAAGCAGCAGTGTAAGTTGTACACTGAACAAGTCCAAGCCCACATCAGACAACTGGATGCTATGTAGACTAAAACAAGCTGGGTCACTGTTCACATATCATGCTTTGCTGCTCTCCTCATAATCTGGTTGATATATTTTCCTGGTCATCTTTATGACAGGAGTGCTGACTGCCTGCTGCCAGATCAGTCTTCCTAGCATTTTTAACCAAATGACATGGACATTCACAAATGTTTTTCACTTTTAACATATTCCTCTAAATTATGCCTTTCAAAACCCAGCTTAAGCAGTACCTAAACAACTCCTGGCTTTATACATGTCCCATATCTGGATAACCTAACCTAGACAATTATTACAACTGCATGGCTACTTCTCCCAAAATATCCTCAAAAGATGCTTTATGCACAGAATATTTTTATCACCCTTCTCTCCTTGTACCCTCTACTTCATATAGCCATCCTTCATTCTCCAGTGCTTTCTTTCACCATCCTTCCCACTCCCTCCAGTCCCTTTTCAATCTGATCAAATAAGCTCCATGGGGATTAGTCTTCCCGTAAACTACTCCTTCTTATTCTTTACTTCTCTTGATTAATAATTTTAATTCTTAAGAATATATTGCTTTTCCACTCTCACCATGTGTGTATAAACAATATTCATAACTATCAGTTACCATATCTGTATATGTTACTGCAATTCAGCCTCACAAACTGACTTAATATAATTTGAAACAGTTCAAAAATCTATGCTATAATTTCATGTAAGAGTATTTGGTGTTAGCTTTCCTATTATGCAAATGTGTAATCTATTTTAACAATGCATCATCTATTTTATCAGTGTGTTAAATAACTTACTAATCTGCAATTTCTGTTAATATTAATTTTATGTGATACATTTCTGTATTTTATGCTGTAAATTTCTGTAAAGATATTGCTTCTAAGGAGCTTTTCTCCCAGGGCTTCTGCTGGAAATGAACTTTCTCACCAGGTTAGACTTTTCCCAGTCAATAAAATCAACTAAATAAATAATAAAAAATACAGACATATATTCAGGGCATTCCCCCAAGTGAATCACCACAGTCTTGGTTTATCCAAACTACTGCCACAATTGGAACATGGCTGGTAGCAGCTTGTTCCGATGCTTTCCCATTAGTCCCTGTCAATAGACCTTCTATTTCATAGCTTCTAACCCCCCTGGCCTCACCAGGTTGGCTCAATGCCCTTTTAACTGTCCATTGTTCATGGGAAAATATTATTACTACCTGTGATAAGAAAAGACAGTGTTGTTAACTCACATCAGTATTACTGTATATAGATGTGTGTGTGTGTGTGTGTGTGTGTGTGTGTGTGTGTGTGTGTGTGTGTGTGTGTGTGTGTGTGTGTGTGTGTGTGTGATTCATAGGTGTATACTAGGCTAATGGTCCTGAGGCCTTTATAAGCCTAGCCCATAGACACGCCCTGGCATTGTGCCATCCGTTGTTAGTTCCCAATGCTTCTATCAAGTAGATCCACTGGAGTGATCCCCGGGGTGAACTTTCGATTTTCCACCCACTCATCAATATTTCTCTTGAAGAGGGCTAGTGAAGTGCTTTGCTTGACATGTATGGGAAGTCTGTTCCAGAGAATGGGCAGTCTCTGGGTTATGGACCTGTCCCTTCAGCATGTTCTGTTGATTGTGGTAATCAGGTTGCCATCTCTGGACCATTTGTTGCAGGGGGATTAGGATTTCTTTAGATGTAGAATTTCTAACAGGGCTGGGTCAGACATGGCTTTGTAAGTCAAGCAGAGATTGCCTCTTAGTAGACAATATGAGACAGAGAATAGCTGGAGTTTTTTGAGTCTGTCCGTGTAGGACATGTGTTTAAGGCCTAGGATTCTGTTCATGAGGTACTTTTGTGGCGTCTCCAGCTTTTGCAGGTGTCTTGTAAGGTACATGTCAAATGGGGCATTATACTCTATGATTGGTCTAATGAGGGAAGAGTAGAAAGAAATGATGACTTCTTTCTTCCTGGATTCAAAACCCTTGGTAATGAGATATGCCACATAGAAGGACTTTCTGACCACAGTGGCAATGTGGTGGTCAAAGGAGAGGTTGCTGTCAGCCTGTGTCCCCAAATCTCTTATAACGCCTTCAGTGTTCAGTGGGCTCCCACTGATGTGGTAATTAGTGGCAAATGAGTTTTTCCCAAAGGAGATTACGACTCATTTTTTGGCATTAAGCTTAAGACCATGGTTTCAACACCAGTCATTGGTCTCAGTGAGACCTTTCTGTAGAATGTCTGCATCTCTTGGGGAGTTAATAATGGCTCCCAGCTTGCAGTCATCTACGAGTTTTGTCAGCCAGAGTCCGTCCGTGTTGGCCTGGACTTCTGAGCAGCAGATGCCAAACAGGAGAGGATCAAGGACCGATCCCTGTGGGACTCCACTCATGACTGGTCTGCAGTTTGACTTGGAGTCTGCTACTTTCACACTGTGGGAAAGTAGTAGTTTAAACACATTCTCTTCATTTTTTTATTGTACATAAATGAAGAAGGCTCTTGACATTCATCTCCTTGCTCTTTTTAGTGATTTCTATTGAAGCTCCTGCATCTCAGAATAAGTGACTCCTTTTCTCCTGAAGCAGAAAAATGAATAACTTGAACCATCTGCCACTTTTCCTGTCAATACCGTCTTTAACATGCCTTCCATATGCTTCAAATGACAAATCTGCCTAAAGACGAGCCTATCTGGCCTAACCACAGATGATATCTGACACAGAGTAGCCAGCAACACTATTGGACAAAGTGGTTTGGCTGTCTCCAGCTTGAGCAATACTTGCTGCCTTGCTGCCTCCTAGTCAGTTCTTGAAGACTGTGAACAGATCTGGATGCCTGATCTAACAGACACTGGCTATTACCACCACAGACCCTGTGTGATTGTACCTCATTGTACAAGTCTCATTTCTTAACACCCATGATACATCTGAAGGAATAGGCTGTCTCAGACAGCAGCATCTTGGTAACTGCTCACTGTTGCCCTCAGGCCTGAAAATGAGTTGGGCAGGAGATATATATCCAGACTTCCACCTATCTGCTACCAACTTCTTTGGTAAGTCCCATGTTTTCTTGGTCTCAGGAAGATATTTTCTGAAAGCCATAAACAGCTGGAGTGCCTTAGCATATGTTCCCCATTTACTAGCTGCCCACAACCCCCTCACTAGCTGTCTTGATGTCCAATGTTCCACACCATGTCCAGTATGCATACGTCTTTGAGGGCTGTACCTGTGAAACTTGTGCCAAGTAAATGAATCAGCTGTGTTATTCCAGTGACAAGGCACATAAACAGCAACACATAGATATTAAATTAAAGAGCATAAATACCCTGTGAATGCTGTCTGAACAGACCTTATGGTCAGAGCTGCCACCACTTCCTGATTTTCTAAGCATAACCTAATTCTGTGATTTGTCATCTGTGTTCCCCATACCACTAAAGTTGGCCATATCCACATGACCTATAAGAAAGTGATTGTTTCATACTTCTTTCTAATAAAGCTACCCAAGAAGGACAAACCATTTTCGAATTAAGAATCCCCCTATTCCTGGTAGCCCATCTATGTCTATGTATAGGCCAAACTTCATTTTGCTGACTTATTTCCCTTTCCCAGTAGCTGACATCATTTAACTCACTTTAAAATTGTTGCCAAGCCTGCAGATTAGCCCTCAAATCCTGCTTGATTAATATCATTTGATGTTTCTGTTTAACTCCCCCCACCCTGGAGTGATGTTGCTAATGATCTGGTAAACTTGTGGTCTAGCAGCACCACCCTGCAAGCTAAAATGAACAAACATAAGAGTACCGTGATCACACTTGTTTTTGATTGCCTCTTATCCCTCATTTCCTTAGTGTTTGCTGTCAGTTGACACAGCTTATCATACAGATGTAAGACTGTGTTTTTCATGCATCTTGAACGTCATTGTCTATGAACATATCAACAGCCTCCCCTGTAGGATAAGTGGAGTATGAAGTAAAAATCACCCCCAATTTCTTATTGGGCACAATGGCATGTACTTGGAAAATGGTGGCATGACAAATGGAACAGCCAGCCAACCCAAACAGATTTCTTTTTCTAAAATGTCCCTCCCTTCCCTTTATCAGTTCTGGGTTTTAAAAAGTTTTGTATCTGGATTTTAGCTAGGCTTTGATAAGAAAGCCATTGCCAGAATCTTACAGCAGGTAACTGGCCACTGTATCATCATGACAGATGATCAGCATCCACTACAGGACCCAAACTCTGACTGAGGAATGGCCTGCCTTGCCTGTAAGTTGTGCAAGCACACCCTCTCCCAAATTCTCTTGCTTGCCCTCCCAATCCTCTATCTTAAGCCCTAAAATCCCCAAGGTAGGGACTTAACCCCTTTCTTTTCCCTGGGGAGAGTGACCAGTTCTTGTTGATTCTCTTAACAGAGGCCTGGATGGGCTCCACCACAGTGTGCATACTGGTGCAAAAAAGCAGCACACTGCCCAATGGAATTTGCCTGTGTTGAACATCCCTGCAGTTCCCTGCAACTGGCCTCACTTTCTCCTGCAATAGTTGCATCTTATCCATAGTGCTTAGCCAGGTATTGAAGTGCTTTACTTCCAACAGTAGTGTTTTATCTAGTTTCTTCAGCTTCTGAGAATTGTGATCATACTAAATCCAAGATATTATTATCCTAAACTTTTGGGAATCCCTCAAGGACATACAGTATGCTATCATCAGCAGTCCCTAATGTGGGTCCTTCACTAATTCTTTAATGTTACTGCCATGAGGTACATAAAGCCTAACATCTACTTGTCTCAATTTCTAGCCCTCCATTTAGACAGTTTGCTCTTGTGTGCTGCATTAACTTTATCAACCACATCAGCATGGGAGGACCCCACAGGGGCACGCAAAAGGAACAATGGATATCCTGCTCCCTCAGTGTCAGTCACTTTATGTCACCATCACCTGAGTCTGCATCCCTTTAGTCTTGCCCCACTGTCAGCGAGTTACCTCCCAACAGCTCCTACAAAGATGTCCATTCTTCACCAGGAAAGGTGGAGACCACTCCCCTCAAATAATCCCTCTAGTACATTTGCTGGTACTGGAACCCCTCCTTCTATCTACATTATCCTCCTTTAAATGATTACCTGCCAGCTCACTTTGCATATTTGGGCATAGCAAGTCCTCACCCACTGCCTGTATGTTCATGCCACCAATGCAGCAGCCTTGTTTCTTTTTCCTTGTTCAGCTGCTGCTGCATTTCTTTGCAGGAGCTGGTTCTTTATGACCTCATTTTGCCTTGACTGTATGAATGGTCCTTTCTCCCTATCATCTTCTTCTCTTACTATCTTGTCTTATAGGAAATTGACTTGTCCCATCAAATCATGCCATCTCTCTTGTCATGCCCCCACTAGCAAGGCAAATAAGAAAAAAATGCTTATGCCATACATGATATTTTAATAAAGATGTTTATTGAAAAGAAAAAGAAAACAAAAATACCAACTGTTACAATCAATGATCCTGTTACTTGCAACACTCCCCTCATTCACACACACACACACACACACACACACACACACACACACACACACACATACATATATATATATATATATATATATATATATATATATATATATATATAGTCTTCTGAACTGTTGACTGCTGCTTGGGTTATCCTTCTCTTGATTGCTCCTGCAACAAATGAATTACACTGGTGATATGCTGAAAGATTCTCCATATTGCTCACCAGTTTTAGTCACTTCCTTTATAATGTATTTAATTTCTTGACCCTACCTGCTGTCTCTGGACTAATGCCCTTCTAAAGGGGTGGCAAGAGAATCCATTTCACCTTGCATGGGTCCTCTGACCTGCTCTATATCATGCCCGCAGTGTCATACCCTCCCAGCATGTTAGTGGGTGTGCTACAACAACAAAACTCCCCCTCCCCTTCCCATAAGAATTAACCAAGAGCCATATGGATATCCAGCCAAGACATTATCATTCTGTTATCTAATTCACTGTACTGCACCAGAGCCACTACCCCAAGAAGATGAGGGAGGAAGTGAAAAGAAAAATGACCTAATAAATAAGCATTAGGATGTGATCCCTGTACACATTTATTTTTAGCTGGAGACAAGCTGGTATGAAGGCTAAGGTCTTTGCTTCCCATGCTCAAGGTACTAGGTTCAATCTTGACCTCTTGGCAATCCTTGTATGGAGATGGAGATTTTGTATTCTCCGTGTATCTTTGGGGTTCCTCCTACCTCCGAAAAACATGCTGAGTGTTTCCACCTCAAATTCATCCAGGGAAGGAAATGTGGGCAGCAACACAGACCAATAAATGGTGGTTATGGAGGAAGACTTATAAACCAACTGCTTTGGACATCAATTGTGGTGTACAGTATCCTCAATATAGGAGAACATGGATCACCAACAGTGTGCCATGTTGGGGCTGGCCGCACAATGGCGTAAAATTGGTTTAAGTGATTTGGGAGTGCTGACTAATATTGCCAAATGGGAATGAGTATTTGTCAGTAATAACTGATGACCTGGCCTACTCCAACTTAAGCCACAGACCCATGCTGAAAGTGGTAGGGGTATATATGCCCTTATTGGCCAGTTTGTGTCTGCCATAAAACCCAGCAACCTTGAATCAATAAGCTACCAGCTGGTGCCCAGTTACCAAGCTTGGGTTACCTGGGACAGCTCTGTTAAATGAAAGCTGGCCATAAAACAAATCAACATACCAAACATGAACTAAGAATTGCTACTCTCAATGTAGGTTCACAGACAGGATGCAGCTTGGAAGTGGAGGACATGATGGTAAGGAGAAGGCTGGATATCCTATGTATCCAGGAGAGAAGATGAAAGGTTAGTGTAACAAAACCACTTGACTTGGGATCCCGAAGACCACTCAGGAGGAAGACATACTAGAAATGGAGTGGGAATTGTAGTGAGTGAGAGGCTTCAGAAGACAGTGAGGGATGTCAGCAGAATTAGTGACAGATCCATGGCAATCAGACTCCAGTGTAAGGATAGGGCAACATTCATAATCTCAGCTTATGCCCCACAGCAGGGTTGTGATAGTGAAGAAAAGAGTGCATTCAGACTGCAGTTGTGGGACCTACTAGATAAAGAAGGACAGCATGGATCGGTGTTGATAATGACTTACCTGAATGTGCATATCTTATTCGACAGAACAGGATATGAGGATTTCCTGTGCCCACATGGGTGGGACATCAGAAATAAAAAAATGGAGGCTAGTCTAGACTTCTATCTGCAGATGGTCGGTAGTGGCAAGAGAAACAGTCAATGTTACATACAAGTGTGGCCAACATGCAACTCAGGTAGACTTTCTCCTCATAAAGAAAGGGGACTGGGGTAGATTTAAGAAATTGCAAAGTTATCACCAGTGAAGCAGTTGTTCCACAGCATAAACCACTGACTGCCACAATTATCTCTAAGCAGTTATCAGAAAAAGCTCTAAGGTCAACAGAGACCAGACTGAAGACCTGGAAGTTGACTGGAGAGAAAGCACAAGAGTTCAAGGAGTGTCTCAGGGCTGTAGCACCTCAGGAAGAAGAAAAGTAGGTGGAGTTGAGGAGAAATTGCAGAGTTTCAAAGCTGCATGTGTGAGGACTACAGAACAGATATGTGACTGAGCCAGGCTTGGAAACAAGATACATCTCTACCAGTTTCTGGAAAGTGAGTTGTTAGATGGCACAAAGAAACTACCATGTTTCAAAGCAAAAGAAGATAGTCAGACACTGTTCATAAGGGATGCCAGCAACAACCTGCTCACTAGTCCTCAGGACATCAAAATGCAAATGGAAGGAGTACTTCCAGCAGCTTCTGAATGTAGAAAACTCTGCAATAGATGTGTTACCCCAGACAGCCTATGATGAAAGAAGAGGTAAGAACAGCACTATGGAAAATGACATTTAGCTCAGATAAGGTCACAGCAGATACGATCAAGATGTTGGGTAAAATAGGGGAGAAATGGCTTCTGAGGGTACTCATTGTAGTATGGAGAGAATAAGACATCTCAGATGACTGTAGAATAAGTATACTAGTGCTAGTGAACAAGAGCAAAGGGGACATCACAACTGTGAGCAATAAAGAGTCGTCAAACTCCTATTACATTGCATAAAAATTCTGGAAAGGGTGATTGATAAATGAATATGAAGAGCAGTAGAAAGCAAGATGGGAGATCAGTAGTTCAGATTCAGATCAGGGTGAGGCACAACCAACCAGATGTTTGCAGTGTGACAGTTGAGAGGTAGCTAGAAATGAGGAATGAATCCAACAAGACATTCCTAGAATTGGAGAAAGCATATGACAAGATCCCAAGAAAATTGATTTTGGCAGTCCTGCAGTGGTTTGAAGTCCCAGAAACATTAGTGAACGCTGTGTACAAGAACCCAATGACTCAAGTACAGACAGTATTCAGTTTCACAGTGGAGTTCCAGTGGGAATGGATGCACATCAGGGTTCAGCTCTTAGCCTACTGCTTTTCATACTGGTGATGTGCTGCATTAGCAAACAAATCGGAGGGGACAGATCAACAAAGTTGTTGCATGCAGATGATGCAGCATTCCAGAGAGCCTCTGAGAAAGAACTTCAGCAAAGGATGGGGGGAATGTGATTATCTTCTGAAGCCTAACATCATAAAACTTTTAAGCACTCTATACTCACATTCAGCCTGCACAGCCATAACAGAGCCCATATAGTTAATATCCCTCGTCTTGTATATCTGAATAAGATGAAAAGGCTTGGGTGTTCATTTAAGTAGTTTATTACATACAAACACATCAATATGGATGGCAGGAACATTAAACTTAAATGAACTAAATAACTGAATGACTACTACACAGATGCATGCTATCACTCTGGCTGCTCACTCAAAATGGCACTCTTGCTTGCAGGTGCTCAGTACTTACATGCACGTGCCCACTGACTGGAATGCTTCTTAAAGGTACATCACACACTCTGATCTACATCCTCCCTCTTTACTGAGCTGTGTCACACTGCCAATGACATCTGAATAGGCATGCAAATTATACAGACAATAATAAACAAAACAACAATAATGTCCAGATAGCCATGTATCTGGAAATATGACCTGATCTCGTAGTGTAATAGTAAGGACTGGGTTTAGCAACAGGGACAGTCACTGGGAATTTTCTACTTCAGGACTCTCAGGGGTATTCTCCGGAACAGGGATAGCTGACAGAATGTCCTCTGGAACAGGAACATTGGACAAGTCACTCTGAGAATTAGAGTCTTTGTTACAGGCAAGATGCTGTAACACTGGCTCAGACACCAGTAATAAATGCTTCCGATTCCACCTAAATTCAATTCCTTGTGATTCCATGATGTACGATCTTGGCTCTTGACACAAACTTTTCACAAATCCAATATGATCAAAACCTTTTGTCGTCTGCATCCTCACTATCTCTCCTTCTTTTAATAAACTGAGCGGTTTGCTGGACTTATCATAGTAGGACTTCTGTGGCAAATGCTTTTTTAACATTTGGGCTTTCACTGCTTTATTGTTCTTTGCATATGGAACCAATAAATTGCTGCTGACTGGTAATATGTTTCTGGTTTCTCTTGACATAAGTCTCTTGGCAGATAAACCAAAATGATCATCGTGAGGAATGTTTCTGCGATTAACATAGTTTAGAAAAACATCGGTATTGCCACATTTGGATTTCTCCAACAGCTGTTTTGCACTTTGAACTGCATGTTCAGCATAGCCATTTGAATGCGGGTACTCAGGACTACTCATAATATTAACAAAGTCCCACATTTCATCAAATTGTTTGAGCTGCTAACTTGTAAACTGTGCACCATTGTCAGAAATGACTCTGTGTGGACTACCATGAACAGAAAAATGTCTCTTCAACTTAGTAATCACAGTATTGGATGTTAGGTTAGGAAGTAGGTCAATCTCAAACCAATTTCAATAAGAGTCTGCTAACCCCAATCAATGTCCACCATTCTACTCAAAGTTATCTGTGGCAACTGTTGACCAAGGTAGTTCAGGAATCTGGCTTAACTGAAGTGGTTGTTTTTGTTGATGCGGCTTTATACTGTTGCATACAGAACAAGATAAAAGTACTTTCTCAATGTTTTTTGACATAGAAGGCCAAAATACTAGTCCTTTCGCCCTTCTTTTGGTGGAATCAGTTCCTGGGTGGCCAAGATGCACAATCTTAATGTACTCTTTGTTTGTAAGGATTTTGGAACAATCACTTTTGGACCTTTCACAATGATACCATTATCTGAGAAAATCTCATCTCTGTATGGAAAATATTGCTACATGTCTACTGGTAAACAAGATTGTTTTGAAGGCCATCCTCAACTGATGAAGAGGCGGAGCTTCTGGATAATTGGATCTGAAGATGATTGAGTTCTAAGCTCATCAAGACATGTAGAAGAAAAATATCTTACTTCCATGACTTCAAAATCAGGTTGCGGATTGTCATACTGTTCTCTGTTTTTTCTTTGTGATCAGGATAAGGTATCAGCAACATAAAGAAGTTGTAAACAAAATTGAAATTGTACATTTGCAATTTGAGCATCATGCATTGCAATCTCTCAGGAGCAGTGTACATTGGCTTTCTCAAAATAGTGACTAGAGGTTGGTGGTCAGTTTCTATCTGGATAGGTCAGCCATAAATATAATCATGAAACTTCGATCATGCAAACACAATTGTCAAAAGCTCTTTCTCAATCTTGGCATACTGCATCTCAGTTTGGGTAAAAGTTCTCAATGCATAGACTACTGGTCTACGCTCTTGAAGAATGACTGTGCCAAGAGCAAACTTAGAAGCATCACAGGAAAGAGTTACTGGTTTGCAAATATCATAGTAGCATAGAGGTGGTGGACTGGCAGTTTTCTGCTTCAGGACATCAAATACTCTTTGGTGTTGTTCTAACCCGGACCAGGTAACATTTTTGCATGTGAGTTCTCTTAGCAGTGTTGAAAGCTGACTTATATCTGGAATAAACTTGCCTAGATAGTTGACCATGCCAAGAAAATGTTGTAGGGCTTTGATATTGTGTGGAGCTGGCATCTCAAAAATTGCTGTTTGCTTGGAAGGATCTGGTTATAAGCCTGAACTGGTAAACAAATGACCAACATCATAGCCTGAATTTTCACTTCTGAGGATTTAGCTTAAGACTCACTTCACAAGCTCTTTCCAGAACTTTCTTGAGGTTTCTATCATGTTCGACTTCACCATTGCCTCCTAAAATAATGTCATCTACTCTAATAGCAGATGGATAGCCAGAAAAATGTGTTCCATCGCATGCTGAAAGACTTAACTGGCCGAATTAATTCCAAATGGCATTCTCAAAAATCTATACCTCCCAAATGGTGTACCAAATGTGGTTACCAATGAAGTCTTTGGTCAAGCAAAATTTGCTAAAATGAATTCTTTGCATCTAAGACAGAAAAAAACAATGGCATCTGGCATGATGGCAGCAACTTCCTTGACTCTTTGCATAGGATGATGAGGTCTTTTTAATGCTTTGTTCAAATCTCTTGGATCAATACATATTCTGATATTATCTGAGCTTTTCTTATGCGCTACTACCATGGAAGATACCCATTAAGTTGGTTCTTCTACTGGACAAATTACTCCTAGTTGCACCATTCTGTCTAGCTCAGCTTTGACTCTGTTATACATAGCTACTGGAACTTTCCATGCTTGTCTGATAACTGGACTAACCTCTGGGTCTAACTTCATGGAGTACACAACTGGAAGTTTGCCCAGTTTGTCTTCAAAAATATCAGCATACTCAGAAAAAATGGTTTGGGCAAAATTTGTTTTCATTCAAGCGTACATGGTGGACCTCTGTTAAATGGAAGCAGTCCCATTTTCAAACTGTCTCTGAGGCCTAATAATGACTGCACATGTCCTTTGACTATGTAAAACTGCAAGTCATAGCTGTTCCCAGCAAAGTAACACAAAACCACTAGTGAACCTTCGATTTTAATTTCTTCATCACTATAGCCAACAAACTTTGCATACTTTGCCAAATCAAGTAGTTTTGCAGCTCTTACTCTAGCAAACGTTCCTGCTGACATAACATTGCACTTTGAGCCAGTATCTACATTGAGTTCTATGGAACTCCCATTAATCCAAACAGTACAAAAGATTTCATTCTTTGCCCATAAATCTACTGCATTGACTGTTTTACCAAGCACAGATGCACCATCAATATAAAAAGTAAGGTTGTAGCTTTCTACTTGATCAACTTGCCTCTTTATATGCTCTCTTTTATTAAAAGAATGTGCCTTGTTTTATTTACGAAACCTTTTGACATGATTCCACTTATTGCAAGAATGGCACTGCTAACCAAAAGCTAAGCACTTTTCTCGTGTGGGCTCGTGATTATCACCACAATTAAGACAATTGACTATGAGGCCTGCTACAAGTTTTGCTGAGTCACCCTGTGCTTTACTGCATGCACCCTGTACTTACTAAAGTTGCTCTGGGTTTTGCTGAAGCTGCCATGCCCTTAGGCCTCTGTCTTTTAACCTTGTACAGCATAATATATACATTAGCTCTGGAAGATACTGGAAAACATGTTCTCTCATTTGTAAGCATAATTGCATGCTTTTCTGTGAACTCATATAGCTGACAAATCTCAATGGTCTTGTTGAGCATTAAATCACTGTCTCAAAGAATAATCTTTCTCACTGTATCATTATTAATACCATATACAAGTCTGTCTTTTATCAACTCATCTCTGAAATCACCAAATCTGCACATTTTAGCCTTATTTCTCAAGTCGGTTATATATGCTGCAAAAGCTTCACTAGGCTTTTGATCTCTTGTTTAAAATAAGTATCTGTCCATTGTAACCTTTGTTTGGGGGTTACACATTTTTCTAAATTTATATTTTAAGCATTAGAGTCTTCCCATATTTCAGCCTGTACCACAATATGAAGGTTCTCCCCAACCCTGCAAAAACAGGAGGTGCATACAAAAATGAACGGTCTCTTTAAATGGCTTCTGAACCAGTTAAATTAAGCAGAATAAATGTATTTGTATGTACATCTTTGACATATAAAGCAGCCTGTATGAAAATATCGTACTCTTGCTCAAACTCTCCAATTTTCTGCAATATTGTTATCAAACACAAGAGGTGCAAGTCTACAAAATCCTTCTGCCATGCCTACAAATTATAGTAAAACACAACGCAATCTTGGCCCTTGTAATTATGTACAAACATGCACACACATCAGGAACTTGTAATAATATTCAAATGCACAATAATCTCTTTGAAAGACTGTAGTTTGCGAAATATTCTTTGAAATTAGTGTACTTTCCGAAATGACTGTAGTGTAATACTGCATGCACTTGCCAATACTTTGCACACTTCAAATATTTTGAATAGCTTTAGTAATTGCAAAAAAGTTGTACATAGCGGAAAAAATAAGTCCATTTTCCCTTTTTTACACATATTATGCGATTTGGATATTGTTTCAAATGTTTTTCTAATCGTTTCCAATATTTTTATCAATATGTTGCAGTTCTGGACATTTTGTTTAATTAGAAATTCATTTTGAGCATTCTGAATGTTTTGTTTAATTGTTTGTGAGTTGTTTGAGCAGTAGGGATGATCCACTCCTTTATATTCCTCCACTTCTACCCGCTTGGCTCATGGTTCTCACTCTGGATCCCATTCTGGCACCATGTCACTTGTCTTGTTCATCTGAATAAGACAAAGAGGCTTGGATGTTCGTTTAAGCAGTTTATTACATGAAAACACATCAGGATGGATGGCAGGAACATTAAACTTAAATGAACAAACTAACTGACTATTACACACATGCATGCTATCACTCTGGCTGCTCACTCAAAATGGCACTCTTGCTTGCATGTGCCCACTGACTGGAATGCTTCTTAAAGGTACATCACACACTCTGATCTACAGTTACTTCAAAACTTCTTGTGTCTTATGAAATAATCACAGCTATGCACCCCCAATAACAATGATAGTAACTTACTCAACCAGGGGTGAGGACAAACCATAGCTATGTTCATCTGCACTCTGCATCATAAAGCATTAATGTTTGGCAACATGTACCATCTTCCTAGTAGACAGCAACCATACCAAAAGGTAAGAAAATCCCCACTGCCTACATGTCTGTTTCCCTCCTATTGTGCTCATGGATCATTGCAACTGCAATAAATACTAACCAAGTATCCATCTACCATGCAAGTCATTAGTATTTCAGGTCTTTGCCTCATTATGCTATTACTGAACCTATGAGCGTATGCAATGAAACCAGCTAGAGACATCATGTCTAACTCTGTTTGACCTTAATCTTTGCACATTATTATTATTATTATTATTATTATTATTATTATTATTATTATTAATCAGTATTAATTCTATTAATACATGTGTCCTCCAGTCTCTACCAGCCTGCATGCTCCAGGCTGGCCTGAAGAGCCTTTATTTACAACCTTGGCAATGCAGATTGCACCACCGTAAAAAGATAACATTAGTTCTTATATGGGCTCTGAACTCCAGACTTGCAGAATGCCATGTATTGTCACTGCTGCTATCTCAACTAGAGCATATAAAAGTATCCAGCCTGAGGAGAATTAAACTCCCAACCTTCTCAGCTTGTATTTTGCAATGAACTAAATTAGCAAGTTGGGTTAAAGAACAGTATTACAACTGCCCGATTCTTGTATAACAATTGAAATTGACAACTTCTTCACTTACATGTCACCACTCATCATTCCAGCCATAAAGTAAGAAAGTGATTACGTCCATTACACTATACCACACCAGATGGGCCACAAACCCCCCAAGCTTGGAAAGGCAAAACCTAATCTTTTAGGAGGGGCCTTAATACTTCCTTGTACAGTTAACCAGAATGAACTGACATCATGAAGCAGGCAATCTGTATCTTCTATTTATCTATATATATATATATATATATATATATATATATATATATATATATACACATACGCACACACACACACACATATATATATATATATATCTATATATATATATATATATATATATATGTATGTCCTATTTAATTGACTGAAGTTTAGAACTTCGAATTTCATATGGCTGAAACCATATGATTCAAAGTTTTAAAATTTCGAACATTTAAATGGAGATCTCCATACAGCGCAGAATGGGAATATTCCCTTTTCCTCGCAGCAGTGCGATCTCGGAGTTGGTATATTTTAATAGCAGGGAGTATGGGGGTGCAGGGGAGGTTGCCCCCCTGCATATATGTGTCTTAATTTGTTTTTGTTTTTTTTTCTTTTTTTAATGTTCAAAATTACAAAACTTTAATCATATGGTCCCGAAGTTTTGTAATTTCGATCATTCAACGTAGATCCTTTTATATAGATATATATATATATATATATATATATATATATATATATATATATATATATAAATACATATGAGTATACTCACATTCATTAATTGACACTACCGCAGTGCATGCCTAAGAGAACTTTTGGCATATGTAATATTTACACTAAAAGTAAAAACAAAAAAACATTGTTTTTTGCAGGAGGTCAAGCCTCCCTGCTAATTATATATTAACAATTCTGTGATCTCAGAATATCAGGGAAAGAGCATATTCACCTGCCCAGAGAACTGTATAATCTCTCACATTTCAGGATCATTTGTTTAGCTGACAAAATGTGGTTGACTAAGGAGATGTCAGACAAAGATCATTTAGACTAAAGCTAGTCCACCCATATAGACAGATAGATATCCATCCATCATGGGGTTGGGGTGCTACTTTAACAGTAAGAGTTGTCTAGAGTCATTGCTCATAGCTGAGTGTGTGTGTTTGTGTGTGTGTGTGTGTGTGTGTGTGTGTGTGTGTGTGTGTGTGTGTGTGTGTGTGTGTGTGTGTGTGTGTGTCTGTATCTATATATACATATTTATATATATATACATATATATATATATATATATATATATATATATATAGTTTTTTAGATCTATATATATATATATATATATATATATACAAATATCCACACCACACAACACACATTTTCACCACACAAACACAACAAATCCATCCACATACACTAAACACGACATTTCAACACCAAAACAACCTCACTCCCCGACACAACACACACAACACAAGCAACAAAAAAACCACAATCAACCAACACCAAACACACACACAACACATACACCCAAAATCCTTACAAACCAACACTAAACCTCACCACCACAAACGCCAACACTAACACTAACAACCCTAACCACAACAACCACTAACCTAACACCTACTCACATCCTAACTCCGCTACACTACAACTCTAACTCCAACTTAACTAACCACTAACCTATACTCCTTTTAACAACCAACTAAACTCACAGACTATCACACACTTACACCGCCTAACCGCTCCGCCCCTTACCCTAGCGGCACCCCTCCGCAATAACCCCTACTATCTAACTACTGCACTTACCTAACATCACACATCCTCTTAACTAACCCTTAACTCTAACTAACCCACGTCACACTAACACCCTTACTACTTACCTAACGCCCTAATACCTAACCCCCTAACCCTAACTCTTCCAACCACCCTAGACTATCACATCACAATCACCACCTTACTAACGTCCCCTAACGTCAGATACTACCGCACAGCCTTTTTCCCTTTTCCCATGTTCTCAGCGCAGGGGTTTTTTTTGATCCGGTCTTCTCAGTTTTTTTCGATCTTCTGGGGCCGGTGTCTCGTTGTCGGCGTTCTGACTTTCGACGTTGTCAATATATATATATATATATATATATATATATATACATATACTTTTTATATATATCTATATATATATATATATATATATATATATATATGTGTGTGTATATACACACATACACACACCCACACATATACACGCCCTTTGTGTGGTCAGAGTTTGTAAAAAAAAAAAAAAGTATATATATATATATATATATATATATATATATATATATATATGTGTGTGTGTGTGTGTGTGTGTGTGTGTGTGTGTGTGTGTGTGTGTGTGTGTGTGTGTGTACAAGACTGGCATGGTGGGAAGGCGCAGCCCCATGCAAAATACAATGTTTTATTTTATTTTCAAATGTTTAATTTTTACATGTACCAAGATTGTTGATTGGTGCATGCATAATAGTATACAAGCACCAAAGGTTAACCAGACAAATCCACTGGAACAAAAACCTTTAGGATGCATGTCTATATCTGCTGCTAAATATCTGACAAACCAAAAGGAAAACTTGGTGTAAAGTTTAAGAGCTTTCGTTCTTTTGATGTTTAGAACTTCATCAGAAATAAGATAACCTCAGCCTAACAGTTTAAATGTAAAGTAAGAAATTACTTCATGCTTCTTCAGTCCAATCAGAAAGTTACCATAATTCTCCTAAAAACAGGGCATTTACCTTACTACATTGATTACAAGGGTACAAAAAAATGTAAAAAAATACACAAATAAATAGTAGGGAAAAATACTTCAAAACACAGTATATGAAATATGTAAAAAAAGAAAAGAAAGTATGTTACAACACTTTATATTTAAGTAAACTTTTAACAATGATGATTTCTTTAAGACCTGGCTCTTGATCTGCTTTCAACAGTGCATGCCACTTCAATGCTCTTTATTCTAAATGGTTGTTGAAGCTGTCAATAAACAGCGACTGGTCAACTTTTTCTATTACCAACAATACAAATTTGTGAGCCAGAACAGCACACACTATGTTTGGCCAGGGCATAGGTAAAGTCCTTATTTTTGATAGCCATCACATGTTCTCTGGCTCTTTGGGAAAGTCTTCTAACAGTTTTGCTAGTGTAGTAATTTTCACAGCTGCAACATGAGGCCAAATAAATAATCCCTTAACATTGTCACCTCACAGCAAGAGGTTCTCCAGTTTGATTCTCGGCTGGGGTGCCTTCTGTGCAGAGTCTGCATGTCCTCCATGTGGTCACGTGGGTTTCCTCCGGGTGCTCCGGTTTCCTCCCACATCCCAAAGACATGCAGTAGGTGGATTGGGCACTCTAAATTGGCCCTAGGTGTGAGTGTGTGTGTGGGTGTGCCTTCTGTGGAAGGTCGGGTGCCGGGCTGGCTACTCGACACTGCAAAACTCCACTGCCAATCATGAGTGGACAGATGATCCACTGTGGCGATCCCTAACCGGGAAAAGCCGAAAGAAGAAGAAGAAGACTGTTGCAGTCAAATTTGCTTTTTGGAATTTGTGTAATCTAAATGTTTAAAAAAAATTATTGGTAGTATTTGCAAATCTACATTGCTTTCAATTATGACAAAAATGTCCCAAAGGGGTGGCCCACAGATAAATGTCTAAATGAGTTGGTCTGTTCTAACATTTTCTTCAAGTTACTACACTTTTTTGGGTGTTTCATTTAATTTTAGTACACATACACACACACACACACACACACACACACACACACACACACACACACACACACACACACACACACACACACACACATATAATATATATATGTTTTTTATTATGTTATTTGCTATGCTGCTGGAAAATAAACATGCCAGGGAAGGCCATCTCTCATAGCTCACAACATTCCATCTCCAAAATTTGGAAGACTGTGAAACTAATGAGAAACTGTGACTTCATTACTTTCAGTTTACTAACAATTTCTAGTAAAGAGCACACATGATGATTTAACGTGTTACTTCATACTTGTTCTTCTTAAATTATCCCATGGGTATTAGTTAAAGAAATTCATAGTATGTGCTATGTGACCACCCTTTTTAGTGAAACAGTGAGGAACATGGCCCTTTTTTAATTGAACATCATTCCACTTAATTAGCTATCTTTAAATAATATGCTGTCACCAATCCCTTATTTATGACTCTTTGTCACCTCATTGCTTCATGCAAACATTCTCCTGCACCCTTTCATGTAAGCAATCCAAAGTGTCCGTACTGTTATCTTCGATATGCATCTTTCTTAATGTACATTCCCTTCTCCCAACCTTCCAAATCTCCAAATGTGTATACTCTTTCTGTTGTCTAGCTTTCTTTTTTCTTCTTTTTTTTAATTGCATTATGTTGGATGTACTGTCCCGACCGTGATTTTCATGAGCCACACCATCTCCTGCCCCTAGCTCTCTCCTCACTGCCTGCTGCCCTTTCTTTTCTGACTCATTTTTTTTCTTTTTCTTTCTTTAAGCATGGACTCTTTGGATAACTGGCACCATCCATAGCACTGTTACAATTAAAGAGCATTTTTTTCTTATTTACTTAGTAGAGTCACGATGGAGATATTGTTTTCCTCCATCCTGTCCTGTCATTTGAATGGTGCTCTAATCCTTCTTCAGCTCCCCCCAACTGTCTTTTATTGTCAGTCATGCTTGTTGACTGACAACTTGTTTTTCACTGGAAAATGATTGTTGCTTAATTCCTAACCATGCCTTGGAAAATTCTACAGTACTCTGTTACAGTGCCGGATTAACTAGATTGTATACTTTTGTAACCTAAATAATGAATATGAAATGTAAAATAATACATGGGTAAAAGAAAGTTGTTTAGTACTAACGCAGAAATATAGTAAACTCAGTAGGCTGGGGTCATAATAATGGTCTTCGCTTGTTAAAATATGGAGTATCTAACTTTCAAGATGATTAGTCATGAGGTACTCACAGAATTGAACAAGTCTGGATTTAAATGTGGAAATAAATGTCACACTGGGAACAGTACATAACTGATAAAAGTATTGCATTGGGAGCATGCCATTTTTTTCTTTCTCTTGTCTTTATATATATATATATATATATATGTATATATTTATGTTTATTTGTGTTTATGAATTTATAAATTCTAGTTACCATTTTTCATGTATAACACAATATTACTGCTGTCTTTGAAACAGGTCTAAATAAAAGTGTACATGGAGATTTCCACATTCTGAATGAGGTAAGACATTTTACAGTATTGTAACATTCAAAACATATTATATGAGATAGCAAAAATGACAGACTGAGAAAGTTTCATAACAGGACATCTCTGAATAGAATGAGATAAAGATAAGAACTCAAGTTTAACATAACATATGCGGCCAGATTCCAAAAGAGTTACTTTCAGTGTAAGTCTGCTCTGATTTCAAAAGACCTTCTCTCAGTGAAGGTGACTTACTTCAGCGTAAGGCCTGTTTATAAACAAGCTTAGTGCAGGGACCAGATTCCAAAAGATCTGCTCTCAGCCTGCTATCAGTTGGTCATTTACACTGAAAACAGCTATTTTGGAATCAAGGTCAAAATTTGATAGTAATTGATTGACTTACTAAGGAAGCAATAGTATGAAGGGGGTACATGACACAAGATTTTTTTTCTGATTCTTAAAATATACTTGTGATGATAGGAGGTACTGCCAACCATGCCAGGAAAAGTAGGGCAGTAGATGTATAACCTGTGTCAGCACAGCTAGCTGTTATTTTATAAATAATTATATGCCATTTGTATATCAAACTGATTTGTACAGATGCTTGTGCTGAGAATGTACTTCTGAGGTTTACTTGTGTTAAAATGCATCAACAGTGCACCCTGCTGGAATGCAAAGAAATGTATACGTACTATTGCAACTAAATTAAATGTATATGTTTTAATAGAGGATACTGGGACAGCAAGGGTTAACCAGCTGGCTTATTTTAAGAAAAATAAGGGAAATATAAAAAAGCTGTTAAACCATTAAAACGGTACCCCCACAGTGATGAATAGGACCAGAGACATTAGATCTGGAAGAAGTCTTTGTTCATTAGCTCAGTAAAACGTGGGGAAGACCCCAGGCATAGCCATAAACATATAAGATGTATATTGTAGCTGTCTATGCTAAATTCTTGTCTCAGCTTCAAAGGGGGTTACTGTGAGAACCTAGAGTCAGGTGACCAGATGATGTCATTTTGCAAGCCACCTTGGATGGTATATTTTACAGGGAGTAATCTCTGAGAAGGGAGTATTCTGTTTGGGAGCCTGACTAGAAAGGCTGCTCACATATTTCATCTTGTCTTGCCCAAGTAAGTTATAAGGGAACAATCATTTCTTTAGATTTAGTCAGGGAAATATAGTGAACCTTAATTTAGATATTGTTTTCTTTATTTGTCTGAGTCTGTCCATCAATGTTCTTTTCAATATTTCCTTTGATCTGAACTCTGTGGTTTACTGTGAATATATAGTCAGTATTTTCATGTGCTTTTATTATTTATTATTAAATATATTTAAACCTTTTATTATGGCTGGTCCTTGTAGGAAGTACTTAACCTTTGAGAGTGCTTATATTTATTTGGTGATACTGTGTGGGGCACACCAGATGACCTTGCCATCTTGGTCAACTACTACCATTTGTATTATTATTGGGTCTATATTATATGAACAAAAGTTCATAATGTTGAATGCTCTGAAGAGCGAAAATGCTGGACCTCGAACAGCTTCTTGTGGGATTGCAGTACAGTGAAGGTAGGAATATTTGCCCTTTCCTCACTGTAGTGAGATCTCGGACTTGGTATACATATATATATATATATATATATATATATATATATATATATATATATATATTTAGTGGAGATGTGGGGGATGCAGCACCCCACAATAAGGAGTTTGGCGTTATGAACTTTTGTTCATAGAATATAAACCCTTATTATTAATATTGCACAGAATAGTTGTATAACTTTTAAGGGCCATAGAGTAGCTGATTGTGGAGTGTCTGATGGCAGTGATAATTACCTTATACACTGGGCAAAAGCGGCCACAGCAGGTAAATATGTGCCAGCCTTTCCTTTCCTCTGTACCCCTCCCTTAATCAGTTAAAAAAAAATCTAACCCAGTATTTTAAAACTCACTGGTTATGTCCTTGCTCTAACCCTGACTAAAGCCTCATCTACTTCCATATCCCTGCAATTTTTTATTCACAGCGATTAACCTTTTGGACTAAAAGGTTTGATAAGAAAAACTGTAACATCTTTGCAGATACTCTGTATATAAGCTGCACCTATAGGTTTGATAAGAGAAACTGTAACACATTTGTATATATTTCTGAATATAAACTGTATTCTTCATAGGCTTGAAATGTGAGACTGTAACTTCTATGTTAATACAGTCCCCCAGATTTTCGAAAGCGTGCACGGTGTGCAAGATTGGTGCAGGAGCTCAAGCAGGCAATATGTCTGCCGTACAATCCAGGAACAGGCTGCAGGTGCGTGCACAAGCGGTCCTGCACTAATCCTGCACGGACGTAGCCCTTGTATGCAAATCACCCCATTTGCAGAAGAAATCTATGCAAATGAGGTAATTTTGCAATCCAGGAAGCTTGCAACCGTCCGTGCAGGACTAGTGCTAGCTGCAGAAATGTACTCGGTTAGTAACAGCACTGTGCACATTTGAGAACATTGCGTGGTGCGCATACGGCTTAAACAGGATTGCAATGGGAAGGGAAAACAGCAGTAGGAAGGTAATCAGGGAGTGCTAGCTTAGCTGGGAGGTGAAATGTATCAGAATCAGCCAATTACACAGGCAGCAGGCCAGCCCAGCCCAGAAAGCTACTATAAACTATGCAAACACCTACCCCTCTGATATTTCCCACACTCTATACCACCAGTGTATACAAACGGAGAAATGTTAACAAAGAAACCTACAAAATGAGAAGAGCTGCAGCAGGCAACATAGAACAACATGTGCCAGAGGCTGAAGGTGGTGAAGATGTGAATGCTGCCGATCAACCCACAGTGAGGAGATGGAGAAGAGTGTACAGACCCAGGGTAACCTACCAGGGACTACATGAGCTGGAGATAGTGGAGTGCTATAAGGTGGACAGAGACCTCCTACAGCAAATTGTTGAGCTGTGCCGGCCACACCTGACACACCAAACTGACCAAGGGGAACCCATCCCAGTGAATACCAAGGTATGTGTAGGCCTAGGAATACTAGCCACAGGTACCTCCCAACGCTCAACTGGGGATATCATGAGGATCTCACAGGCATCAGCATCCAGAGTATTCCACCAGTTCCTGGATGCCATGTCAGCACATGCCAGTGAGCATGTATATTTCCTCAACACCCGTGAGGTGTTGGCCAGCAATATGCGTCACATCCACCAAATAGCAGAATAACCTGAGGTAGTGGGTGCTATAGACTGCACGCACATATGCATAAAAGCACCACCTGGTGATCTGGGTAGGGCCTACATCAACAGCTGGGGAATCCACTCCATCAACTGCCAGGTTGTCTGTGATGCCCAGGGCATTATAATGAATGTGTGTGCTGGCTGCCCTGGAAGCTATGACGATTCCCACATATGGCATCTGATGCAGCTGTGCCAGAGATTTGCCAATGGGGACATCCCCTACGGTCACCTAGTGGGGGTTGCTGGTTATACACTGGAGCCATGGCTGATGACACACATCAGAAATGCACACACACCTGAACAAGAACGCCATAATGAGGCACACACACACACACCAGACTTATAATACAGCATGTGTCTGGGATGCTCAGGTCACGGTTCTGGTGTCTGGACACATCCAGTGGAGCCTTGCAGTACTCACCAGCTACATGTGCCCAAATTGTTATGGTATGTGCCATGCTACACAGTATGATCCTGCGGAAATAGCTGCAGCAGGAACAGAATGGGGCAGGGCCACACAGCTCCCCACCAATGCCAAGGCATGCACAGGCACAGAGTGACTCAGAGGAGGAACAACCTGAGCCTGCCACAGTAGGCAGATGGAGGAGGGCCCAGTATGCTGAGGCAGCGGCAAAGAGACAATGCATAGCACATACACTGACACAATAGGGACCCAGGGAATGACACCTCTCTCTGACTCACACATGCAGTAAAAGGGATGCCAAACATGACACTAACTGTCCTCAACCGTGTATAGATAGTGAATACTATGTGCATCCGACATAGGCAGTCATCCAGCACCATCCCCAAGTCTGTCACACCCTCAAGGTAAGTCAATCAACCTACCAATTGCCAAATGGAGTAGAATGTGTTGTTACCTGTATCTATGGTATGGATGTGAGCATGCAAGGGAATTGGGAGGCTGAATGTGATGGCAGCAGACAGCTGACACCCATAGTGGCACCATGACATCTGTAACACATACTGGACTTACCATAGTAGCCAGTACTACACAGGGTGACAAAACCCACTGCAGGAAATGTGCTGAGCAACATGTGTGTCCATATGACTCACACATGCCAGTCAAGGCGGTTCACATACTCAACAACAGTCTCAGCCAGCAGGACAGGTGTAGACAAACACAAACAGAGCCTGTGCTATGGCCCTTGAATGATGGCTATGGTTAACCTCCCCCCCAGACCTACACAGACAGACTACAGTAGGTCAGGCAGTGGGATGTTAGTTCTGAAGGGTAGGAAGTCAGACACTAATATGTAGGGCAACCAAAGCTACGATCTGTAGTACACTGGTATGCCACCTCTAGTCAGCATGACAGGTAAGAATACAGAATGAAATGGAGTACCTGACATACCAGTACAGTCATAGCAAATGTGTTCAAGTGTCAGGTGTGCCCCCCCATCCAATGTAGTAACGTAATAACAGTCAGGTGTGCCCCCTCCAATCCTGTGTAGAAATCTAGATGTAGACAGGTGTGCCAACCCCCATCCTATGTAGTAATGTAGTAACAGTCAGGTGTGCCCCGCAATCCTGTGTAGAAATGTAGTAGTAGTCAGGTGTGCCCCCCCATCCTACGTAGTAATGTAATAACAGTCAGGTGTGCCCCCCCAATCCTGCGTAGAAATGTAGAAATAGTCAGGTGTGCCCCCATCCTATGTATAAATGTAGTAACAGTCAGGTGTGCCCTCCCCCACTCCTGTGTAGAAATGTAGAAATATTCAGGTGTGTCCCCGCTGCTATGTGGAAATGTAGTAACAGTCAATGCCAAATGATCGATGGATACCCTACATAGACAGCATGCTACCTGTCAGTGTACAACACAAAGGTCAGCACTGCAGTACAAACTACCTGGACTCGAGCCACACATTCAATACAGATGGCCCACATATTGGCTGTTGCCTAGGCATGTGTGTGTATGAGACATGGATTGAGAGTGTTCTCTGGGTAATACTGGGGTTGCTAACTGTGATTGCCTGGCCTTGATGTCACATGTATGTGTATGGCTTTGCACCCCAGCCTCTCAGCTATTTCACATCTGTTATCCCTGTATGGTGGACATTGTGATATATAACATTATACACTGGGCAAAAGTGGCCACAGCAGGTAAATATGTGCCAGCCTTTCCTAAGTGTTTGTGTGTGTGTTTGTGTGTTTGTGTGTGTGTGTGTGTGTGTGTGTGTGTGTGTGTGTGTGTGTGTGTGTGTGTGTGTGTGTGTGTGTGTGTGTGTGTGTGTGTGTGTGTGTGTGTGTGTGTGTGTGTGTGTGTGTGTGTGTGTGTGTGAGCTACTTGGAGCAGGGACACCAAGCACTGGGCTTACAGAGAGGGCTGGAGGTTTTGACTTGGGCACTCAGCTGAGGGCCTAACCCTACAGCTGTAATAGTGGGGAGTCTTACTGGGGACCTGGAGGGAGACAGAATTGGAGGAATCCAGACCCCAGACTGAATGTGTTCCTTATGTGCTCTTAAGGGAAATTGTGCTTGATGCAGAGAAGTCAGAATCTGGAAATACTGAGTGTATACATTTGTATTCCAAGGGCATGTCCCACTCCAGTGTCAGTGGTGAGGATTCAGGATCTTTGATTACTGGTCCAGCATGGAGACATCACTTATTGGCTGGCGGTGGTGGGATCATCATATGTCATATATTGGCTGGCAGTGGTGGGACCATCACTCGTCACACATTGGTTGGCAGCAGTGGGACTATCACATGCTCACATATTGGTGAGCAGAGGTGTGGATATTAATTGAACTCCTGTAACATGTAAGCAGTTGTCACTAAATAAGTTATACTCTCAAGTGTCCACAAAGTTGACATTCAGAGTTTCATATCACTATAGTTTTATTTATTTACTTTTTGTTAGCTTAGTTATTCAGGGTGAGTAGGCAATGATGTCAGCGGAGGATTATGACAAGCTGACAAGGAACAAGTTGGCTGAGATGTATCAACCAAAAGACTTGTGCATGCCACCTTGACAAAAGGAGAAATGACTGCAGCCTTAATCACAGTTGCACCACAGACCAACAAACAGGAAGACAAGCATTTGGGCATTGGGGATGCAAAGCTCTCAGAAACAGGACATTTCATTTTTTCCTCAGACGACTTAAAAAATCCATCATGAGTTAGAGACTTGAACTGAAGGTCAAACATTTGGAACTAGAAGCATCAGAGAGACTGCTGCATTTGGAGACCAAAGAAAAGGAGAAGCAGTGTCAACATGAGATGGAGATGCTGACTCTTTGCCAGGGTTATGGAGGTAATGGGGAAGGGAATAACCAAACCCTAGGAGCAATAGATGTCAGTAAATTTCTGCCACAATTTGCAGAGGGTGATAACTTTGATAGTTTTATTCATATATTTGAAAGGGTATGCAAACAGTATAATGTTAACCAAGAGCTCTGGGTATGATTCCTGACCCCCTTATTCCATGGTAAAGCTGTAGCTACTGTTTCAAAATTGTCTGATACTGAGTGCTTAAACTATGATATTGCTAAAAATGTATATTGGAAAGTTTTAAGTTAACACCTGAAGCTTACAAAAAATGTTTCATGAGCATAGACGCAGGGCAAATGAAAGTGCATGTGATTATACTGCTGAACTAAGCACTTATTTTCATAGTTGGCTAAGTGGGTGACAGGTCACCACTTTTCAAGGGCTGATGGACCTTTTGGTGAGGGAATAAGCCCTTACCACTTAGCTTGAGGACATAAGAATTTGTTTGGCTGACAGGGAATGTTACTCTCCAGACAAACTGGGGAAAAAAGGGGATCTCTACTTAGCAAGCAGGGCATCACTGCACAGGAAAGTGATAGCCAGTGCTGCACATGGATATAAGGGAACCAATGGTGGGCAGCCTAAACCACTCCAACAGAGTCTGCCAGGAACAGGGGAAGACACTAGTTCAGGTACACGGCCAGGATCAAGGGTTAAATGTTTTAAATGTAACCAGTGGGACCATATAGCATATAGATGTCCACAGAGGCAAGGTGGGGGAGCCAGCAAATGGAGATAACAGAATGCCAGTGGTAAGTTGCTGGAGTCAACAGGGGTAGCAAACTACCACCAGAGTTTGCATCCTATCTTGGTGGATGGAAAAGAGGCCACTGTCAAGAGAGACACAGATATAACCATTGTGAAGTCTGCAGTGGTTAAAGAGGAGCAGTACTTGCTTGGGCAGTCCACTCCAGTCAGAGCTTTAGGAGGAATCCCATTCTAAATGTCTTTGGCCAGGGTTCACCTTGACTGGGAGGGTGGAAAAGGAAGCAGGCAAGTAGGTGTGTTTGATGATATTCCTGCAGATGTCTTGAAAGGGAATGATTTTGATAAGGCAGTACCGTGTGTGCATGCAGTGACAAGTAGCCAGGCTTGGAGACAGACATGTGGGTCTTGTAGCCTGGGAGAAACCCAGACAGACAGCACCCCTGAAGCCAGGATTGGTGATGTGGCTAATTCAGGGAGGGAGCTACCCTGTAGCAGTGAGCCTGAAGATGAGCCACTGCTGCTGGCAGGTACTGATGTTCCCTTGAACAGTGTGACTGGAAGGCAGAGATGAATGGTAGTACCCAGGCTGACAATCAAATTGCCAGGTTTGCCACAGGAACGCCCTACAGGACACACCATTGTCAAAACCTAAACCTCTTAGGATGGCTAGAATTCCCCAGGCTAATTCAGTATAATCAACTTACTGTAGCATTCAAGATTATTAACCATCCAGAAAAAACACCCTCTCTTAAAAACATTATCCATCCCTACAAAAACATTAGGTCACTTGTTCCATTACAAAACTTTTGGTTCAATCAGTTAAAGCTTACAACCTATCTGGAGAATCTTTGTTAGCAAATTCAGTAGGCAAAACCTGAAATTCACTCCCATCTGACCTTACTCTGTACCCCTCCCTTAATCAGTTAAAAAAAAATCTAACCCAGTATTTTAAAACTCACTGGTTATGTCCTTGCTCTAACCCTGACTAAAGCCTCATCTACTTCCATATCCCTGCAATTTTTTATTCACAGCGATTAACCTTTTGGACTAAAAGGTTTGATAAGAGAAACTGTAACATCTTTGCAGATACTCTGTATATAAGCTGCACCTATAGGTTTGATAAGAGAAACTGTAACATATTTGTATATATTTCTGAATATAAACTGTATTCTTCATAGGCTTGAAATGTGAGACTGTAACTTCTATGTTAATACAGTCCCCCAGATTTTCGAAAGCGTGCATGGCGTGCAAGGTTGGTGCAGGAGCTCAAGCAGGCAATATGTCTGCCATACAATCCAGGAACAGCCTGCAGGTGCATGCACGAGCGGTCCTGCACTAATCCTGCACGGACGAAGCCCTTGTAGGCAATTCACCCCATTTGCAGGAGAAATCTATGCAAATGAGGTGATTTTGCAGTCCAGGAAGCTGGCAACCATCCATGCAGGACTAGTGCTATCTGCAGAAATGTACTCGATTAGTAACCGAGTACATTTCTGCAAAATCAAAAACGGAGCTGTGACAGCTCCAAATAAAAGCTGCATATCATTGGCATTGCAAATATAAAAAAAAAAATACAAAAATCAATTTTTATTTTTTTTTAGCTGATCTCGGCTGTTTAAGTGTAGGGCAGTGGCATGCATACGGGGCTGATGGGAAAAATAACAAAATGAACCTAAATTAAGCAGTCTAACTAAAATCAGTATTTTGCCATGCAAGTCAAAGGCAGGCAGAAAACAATATGGCCAGTGAGTAGTGGTTGCTAAGGGGGGAGGCTCAGTGTGAGACATGTAACTATGCATTAGCAGGCCATGCTATGAAAATGAGGGGAATGATAGTGAATCCCAGTTTTCCCCAGCATGTGAGTTAGGTCCCAACAGTGTAAAAGTAGGAATAGCTTGGTGCAAGCCTAGGAGTTAGGTGACATTATGGGTGTGTGTGTTACGCATACTGTAAGTGGAGTGGAGCCCTGTGGCTCGGGTTTGCTCCTAGCTTAGCACAGCTAAGCTAGGAGGTTTGTCTAAACCTGCCTGGCACTCTTTACAAAGCCTAAACAGGTATGCGCGCTGTGCACCAGGTTTTTATAGGAAGAAAAAAGAAGTTAGACCAGGAAATAACAGCACTGTGCACATTTGAGAAATTTGCGTGGTGCGCACACGGCTTAAACAGGATTGCAATGGGAAGGGAAAACAGCAGTAGGAAGGTAATCAAGGAGTGCTAGCTTAACTGGAAGGTGAAATGTATCAGAATCAGCCAATTACATAGGCAGCAGACCAGCCCAGCCCAGAAAGCTACTATAAACTATGCAAACACCTACCCCTCTGATATTTCCCACACTCTATACCACCAGTGTGTACAAATGGAGAAATGTTAACAAACAAACCTATAAAATGAGAAGAGCTGCAGCAGGCAACATAGAACAACATGTGCCAGAGGCTGAAGGTGGTGAAGATGTGAATGCTGCCGATCAACCCACAGTGAGGAGATGGAGAAGAGTGTACAGATCCAGGGTAACCTACCAGGGGCTACATGAGCTGCAGATAGTGGAGTGCTATAAGGTGGACAGAGACCTCCTACAGCAAATTGTTGAGCTGTGCCAGCCACACCTGACACACCAAACTGACCAAGGGGAACCCATCCCAGTGAATACCAAGGTATGTGTAGGCCTAGGAATACTAGCCACAGGTACCTCCCAATGCTCAACTGGGGATATCATGGGGATCTCACAGTCATCAGCATCCAGAGTATTCCACCAGTTCCTGGATGCCATGTCAGCACATGCCAGTGAGCACGTATATTTCCTCAACACCCGTGAGGTGTTGGCCAGCAATATGCATCACTTCCACCAAATAGCAGAATAACCTGAGGTAGTGGGTGCTATAGACTGCATGCACATATGCATAAAAGCACCACCTGGTGATCAGGGTAGGGCCTACATCAACAGCAGGGGAATCCCCTCCATCAACTGCCAGGTTGTCTGTGATGCCCAGGGCATTATAATGAATGTGTGTGCTGGCTGCCCTGGAAGCTATGACGATTCCCACATATGGCATCTGATGCAGCTGTACCAGAGATTTGCCAATGGGGACATCCCCTACGGTCACCTAGTGGGGGTTGCTGGTTACACACTGGAGCCATGGCTGATGACACCCATCAGAAATGCACACACACCTGAACAAGAACGCCATAATGAGGCACTCACACACACACACACACACACACACACACACACCAGACTTATAATACAGCATGTGTTTGGGATGCTCAGGTCAAGGTTCTGGTGTCTGGACATATCCAGTGGAGCCTTGCAGTACTCACCAGCTACATGTGCCCAAATTGTTATGGTATGTGCCATGCTGCACAGTATGATCCTGCGGCAACAGCTGCAGCAGGAACAGCATGGGGCAGGGCCACACAGCTCCCCACCAATGCCAAGGCATGCACAGGCACAGAGTGACTCAGAGGAGGAACTACCTGAGCCTACCGCAGTAGGCAGATGGAGTCATGCCCAGTAGGCTGAGGCAGCGGAAAAGAGACAATGCATAGCACATACACTAACACAATAGGGACCCAGGGAATGACACCTCTCTCTGACTCGCACATGCAGTAAAAGAGATGCCAAACATGACACTAACTTTGTTCAACCATGTATAGATAGTGAATACTATGTGCATCTGACATACGCAGCCATCCAGCACCATCCGCAAGTCTGTCACACCCTCAAGGTAAGTCAATCAACCTACCAATTGCCAAATGGAGTAGAATGTGTCGTTACTTGTATCTATGGTATGGATGTGAGCATGCAAGGTAATTGGCTAGCTGAATGTGATGGCAGCAGACAGCTGACACCCATAGTGGCACCATGACATCTGTAACACATACTGGACTCACCATAGTAGCCAGTACTACACAGGGTGACAAAACCCACTGCAGGAAATGTGCTGAGCAACATGTGCGTCCATATGACTCACACATGCCAGTCAAGGTGGTTCACATACTCAACAACAGTCTCAGCCAGGAGGACAGGTGTAGACAAACACAAACAGAGGCTGTGCTATGGCCCTTGAATGATGGCTATGGTTAATCTCCCCCCCAGACCTACACAGACAGACTACAGTAGGTCAGGCAGTGGGATGTTAGTTCTGAAGGGTAGGAAGTCAGACACTAATATGTAGGGCAGCCAAAGCTATGATCTGTAGTACACTGGTAAGCCACCTCTAGTCAGCATGACAGGTAAGAATACAGAATGAAATGGAGTACCTGACATACCAGTACAGTCATAGCAAATGTGTACAAGTGTCAGGTGTGCCCTCCCATCCAATGTAGTAACGTAATAACAGTCAGATGTGCCCCCTCCAATCCTGTGTAGAAATCTAGACATAGACAGGTGTGCCAACCCCCATCCTACATAGTAATGTAGTAACAGCTAGGTGTGCCCCGCAATCCTGTGTAGAAATGTAGTAATAGGTGTGCTCCCCATCCTATGTAGTAATGTAATAACAGTCAGGTGTGCCCCCCCAATCCTGTATAAAAATGTAGAAATAGTCAGGTGTGCCCCCATCCTATGTAGAAATGTAGTAACAGTCAGGTGTGCCCTCCCCCACTCCTGTGTAGAAATGTAGAAATATTCAGGTGTGCCCCCGCTGCTATGAGTAAATGTAGTAACAGTCAATGCCAAATGATTGATGGATACCCTACATAGACAGCATGCTACCTGTCAGTGTACAACACAAAGGTCAGCACTGCAGTACAAACTACCTGGACTCGAGCCACACATTCAATACTGATGGCCATACTGGGCATGCTCACACACTTAAACACATGAAGGCCTTGTCTGCAAACACCAGTGGACCAGACATATCTGACCATTGCAGTTGTTAGTGCCAACACTCATCAGTATGCACCACTCATGCCTTGCACACACAGCAGATAGGAATACAGACATATATGTATGGACAACGCACTATAATAAGCCAAAGGTTGACGTACATAGATGTGTGGAAGAGGGTGACTGCAACAAGGAGCCATCCAGGCCTGTCCCACCCAGCACACAGCCAAAAGGACCCCAAACACATGAGGTTTAGATGTCACTCACAGCAGATACTAGCCACCAGTATCTGTCAGCATTACAGACTATGTGGTGCACTTGCCAGTATCTGTCAGCATTACAGACTATGTGGTGCACTTGCCAGCTGTACAACATGACTATACAAGGAAGTAGTCATCTAGCAGCTGTATACACGTACCTGTGAAATATGACCCTGTGTGTGCCCGCATGTGGCGTGTCAACCCTTAGATGAATGGCCCATGCAAACACACTGCCTTCCCCATAGCCCTACTATAACACCTTTGGGACAGGTGTAGCCCAGCGATCTCTTTGGCGCATTCCATAACTGTATACTGCTGTAGTGTGATAAACTAATTAGGTAGGAGTTCTAATCCCAGAGTTGGCAACTGTGTTTGTGTGCATGTCTGACATCTGTCTGTGTAGAGAAAATCCATTTTAGGGTAGTCACATTCCCTACAATTCAAATGCTCAACTTTGGCAATGCTGCTGATGTCATCCAGCTAGAAATACACCTCTGGGAAGATTGTAGCCCAGTAATTTCCATAGCATGTCCTGTAACTGTGTACTGCTGTAGCATGATAAAGTAGTTAGGTAGGTGTTCTAATCCAGCCATGGCAAGTGTGTGTGTCTGTGTAGAGAGCAATGCTTTTTAGTGGTACTCACACTCCCTACAATTCATATACTCAACTTTGGCAAGGCTGCTGATGTCGTCCACCTAGAAATACACCTCTGGGAAGGTTGTAGCCCAGTAATCTCTGCGTGTCCTGTAACTGTGTACTGCTGTAGTATGATAAAGTAGTTAGGTAGGGTTCCTATCAGGTGACCAAAGACACATTCTGTCAAATGCGTCTTGGTCGAACTTGAAATGTCAAAAAGGCAAAATGATGAAGCGGCATATAAGCAAACTCTTTCCCTGGGAAAGAAGTTGCTTAGCCGCTTCCATCACTTTGCCATTTTCAGCATTGTAGTGTGATCTCGGAGTTGGTATATTTAAGTGGGGAGAGGGGGTGTGGGGGCAATGTTTTAATGTCCTTTTTTTTTTTTTTTTTTTGCGAGCAGAGATTTTTTTCCCTGGAAAAAAAATCGCTGTTCTGGTTGTTCGATGTTTTGTGAATTCAAACTTTTAAGTTTGATATAACAACGTTTGATCATTTGATCGTTCATTGTTATAATATAGACCCATTAGGTAGATGTTCTAATCCCAGACATGGCAAGTGTGTGTGTCTGACTCTGTCTGTGTAGACAGCAATGCTTTTTAGGGTAGTCACACTCCCTACAATTCATATACTCAAGTTTAGCAAGGCTGCTGATGTCATCTACCTAGAAATACACCTCTGGGAAGATTGTAGCCTCTAATCTCCATAGTGCATTCTGTAACTGCATACTGCTGCAGTATGATACAGTAGGTAGGTAGGTGTTCAAAACCCAGACATGGCAAATGTGTGTCTGTGTGGAGAGCAATGCTTTTTAGAATAGTCACACTCCCTACAATTCATATGCTCAACTTTGGCAAGGCTGCTGATGTCATCCACCTATAAATATAGAAATACACCTTTGGGAAGATTGCAGCCGAGTAATCTCTGTAGCGTGTGCCATAACTGAGTACTGCTGTACTGTGATTTAGAACTTTTGTAGTCTTCCATCCCCACCCATGACAGTTCTGGATGTTTTGTGTGTGTTTCAATGTCTGTGTACAGAGCAATGAATTATAGGCTAGTCACACACAGTACATTTCAAATGCCCTACTTTGGCAATCCTGCTGATGTCATTCATTGTGAAATACACCTTTGGGGAAGGAGTTCTCCAGTAATCCTCGTGGTGCGTCCTATAACAGCTCCATGTTGTAGTGTGATATTGACCTCTGTTAGGGGTTCTATACCCACACATGTTGGTTGTGGATGTTTTGTGTGTGTGTGTCACTGTCTGTGTAGGGAACAATGCATTTTAGGCTAGTCACACTCACTACAATTCAAATGTCCTACATTGGCAACCCTACTGATGTTATCCAATGTGATATACACCTTTGGGAAGGAGTACTCCAGCTGTCTCCATGGTGCGTACAGTAACTGCGTAGTGTAATACATTAGCTATGTAAGGGTTCTAATCTCACACATTACATGTGTGTGTGTGTTTGTAACTTGTATCCTGTGTGGTGGTGTGTGTGACACCTGTGGCCAATGTGGAGTAGGATCTGCATATTTCTTATATGGTGGCCCTACTATATATCACAATGTCCACCATAGAGGGATAACAGATGTGAAATAGCTGAGAGGCTGGGGTGCAAAGCCATACACATATATGTGACATCAAGGCCAGGCAATCACAGTTAGCAACCCCAGTATTACCCAGAGAACACTCTCAATCCATGTCTCATACACACACAAACATGCCTAGGCAACAGCCAATATGTGGGTAGTACACTGCATATAGGCCACTGATAGTAACTATGGAAAGATAGTAGTGGGCTACAGAGGGCATGGCACCCTGTCCATCTGCCCAATATGCACGTACATGCAGACAGTGCACCTTCCCCATGTTCCCCAATAGACACCTGCAACACCTGTGGTGCCATCACATGTGACCAACAAACGACATACCATGCCTGACATCATGGACAGATGCCACTGACACCAGGGAATGTTGTTAGCATGCTATTAATGTAGGTGCAGGGTAAAACTGTTGCCCATTACCAGTTCTCACCACAGTGGGCAAGACTGGCTGGCACATCTGATGATTATTTATTTATTTATTTAAATTTGGAGACCGGGAGATAATCTGTGTTCACAACATGGTCTAGACACCCCAGGTACAGTTCCACATGTCACTGTACATGCATGTGGGAGGTGTGCACATCTCAGACACCATCCATGTTATGGACTGAGGAACAAATACATGGCAAGCGATGCACAGCATTGGCCACACACAATAGTCACCCAGATGACTGGATGGGGGATACAATACCCAACTGTGTAGACAAACGCAGAAACTACAGCCCTGAGCCACAATGCAGACCATTGTCATGTGGCCTGATGCACCCATCCATGTCAGTACTGGCACCCTGCATGTTTGTATGATGCATATGACCACATCCACACTTACTACAACCCCCATTGGCATACTGAAGCATGCTGTCTGATGTCAGACACCTCCTCATACCCTTTGACCATACAACCACCGTATGACCCATGTAGTGCATTTGATACCTGCACAGTGATGTGTAGTGGCAATCCCACTACTGATGAGTTGTAATCCTGACCCTGCCGTGTGTGTCAATGTGTGTGCGTCCATGTGAGAGTGTGGCTGTGTTGACGCTGGCACCTGTTCATGCAGACAGGCACTGTATGTCACCTACTGTATAGCTACCATATCCCTGTTGCAGATGTCACTCACCATCACATATATGTTCTGAGGGATCCACAGCAGGTAACCCATGTGGCACATCCAATAACTGCAAAGAACTATAAGAGCACTACATAGTTGCCAGGGGGTTGATACCCTGTGCTGGTAGATGTGTGACACAAACATGCTTAAATTTTACTCTCCCACCCCTCCTTGACTTGTCTTTGCTTCTGTCTGCCTCTCTCACTCCCTCTCTGGTGGATGTGGAGACCTACACCTGCTTTGCTTAAACAGCAGCATGTGTATTTTAAGTGATGCTCATGATCAGCTGATGGCATTTGCATGAATTGCAGCCCTCCCCTAGCTGATCGCATGTGGAACAGCTTTGGTAACATTCCCATAGCCAATTGCATGGAAACACACTCCAATATTTAGTAACATCATGTTGGTGTTCACCCTTTTCATTCACCATGAGCAGGAACTAGATCTGTTGTTTGGCAAACAGCATCTCAGATGGATTGGGCATTTACCTCTAACAACATACAATGTGGAAACAGGGCAACACACAGGAGGGGGTGTGCCCGACCTGACTACAGACTGTAAGTGCTGCTATACTGCATTTGGAGTAATGTTGGTTTAACAGAGTGTGTGTGTAGATATGGCTGTCCTTCATGTCTCAATACCTGCCTTGCCAGTTCTATGTTTATGAGGAATCCCTATCTGCAGGGTCATCTGCAGACTAGGCAATGTGTTGTGCCTTTGGTTTCATGTGTTACCCACAGAGCATCTATCTGTGGACTGCAGAAGGTAGTGTGAGGATTGCAGTCTGTAGATGGTGAAAGCCATGACAGTTACTGACTACATATCCCTCATAGGACACATGTTGCAACAAACCCTGTTACAACAGTAAATATATGAAGTTATCACAGCATCATGTCAATACTGGCCCTGTATATGTGCTTCCAGCCACAGCTCTGTCAACCTTTGTATATATGTCATGCATGAACAGGTGCATATGTGCTGTACACCATAATTAGTGTCATCATGTCTGATAACAAGCCAGTGAGATATCAGACTGTTACACGTTATGTATAGTAGGGTTTATATTTGATGACATAACCTCGACATTCTGTGGATGTTTGTACAGTAATGAGGTCTGTGTACTTATGGTGAATGTCGACAGTGTGTGTATTGTTAATATGTACTTTAGCCTGTGTACAGACTGTGGTAGATGTCATTGTTCTAGGTCCCATGCTATCTGATGTTACATGCTACTCCACTGTATGGTACCATCTTGGCTTACATGTTTGTAGGGCCATACACACAGATGTCCCATACTACAGACAGCCATCAGACCAAACTGTGTAGCAGCCTAGTATATGTAGGGTCAATCTGTGAGTGGCACATATGAGGATGGTGTCGAACAGATAGTCCTTATACTGTAATATTATGCTAGCTTAACATATGTGGCTGTGGCTGTGTTCACACTGGTTGTGGTTATGCACTTTCACACAGGTGTATCTTACCCTGTGCTGTGACATTCCTTTAGAGCCTACTATATATGCAGGTTCATGTGCATTCCCCCATAGGAGATGTAGGCTAGTGTTGAGCCAGTCTGCCTGCAGCCTGCCTAGTGCATTGTTACATGCCTAGCAGCTTAATGTACTTACCCAGTGAAATGTCATGTGCAGATACTTGCCAGATGTACTGCTGCCTGGCCTCCCTTAACAGTCCTGTATATCAGACAGAGCAGTGGGATGCTGTACAGATGTATGTCAATATCTAATGGGTAGTATGTGGCCATGGCACCCCCTGTACCAGCAGTTATTATGTGTCAGGCCAGACAGGGGTTTGTGAATGCATAACCTATGGTGGCAAATGTATACCAGTCGTTATGTGTTATACCCATCTGCATGGCTGTCAACCATATTGTCAGGCATGGTACACATGTTTTGCACTAAGGGGTTATGTGTATACCTCTGGACGGTACAGAGTGTGTCAGAATGTCCACATATATTGGCCAATATCTCTGCTGCAGTCCACAGGGGCATTACGTGCTAGCAGTGGTACTTAATTATGATGGTCTTAGGATGTCTGTCAGTAGCCAATGGCACACATGTGATAAGCAGATGTGACTTCCAACACAGGACCATGTCTGTGAAGACAATCCCAATTACAGTAGCAATAGTCTGCTAATATACCTGTTATACATACCTGACATCCCCTTGCACTAAGACTTTGGGACTATAGAGGCCGGGGTAGGGCTACACTCCATGTCCAGGACATATGGTGAAAATATATGTACATATAATTATCCAGATATCTATATATATGATTACACATGTGTAGTTCTTCCAATTACCACTGTCATGGCGACCACCTACTATAAATCCCTACATCATGTGGGCATGGTCCCTTTACCTTTCGTGTGTGATGGATATCCTTCCTGTGTGTGGGCATCAGTGTTACAGACAGCAGGTAACAGTACCTCTTACAGGAGAACCAGCACACTCAGGGCAGCTACATACTTGTAGGAGGTTCAAGAACTACAGAGTGTGAGTAGAGTTGTGTTATGCTTTGTATAGTACTGGTGTTACAGGTTGTGTGTGTACATACTAGTTTCCATTGGAATGCAGTCTGTCTGCATAGCTCTCAACTGTGGGCCTATCCTCTTGGTGGCCAGAGGTGTCATAGCACATTCCCAATACAAATAAAAATATGCATATGTGAAAACACATACTAAAATATATATATAATATGATTACAATGCATCAGGAAATGACATCTGCTATTCTGTGATTCAGCACGAAATTGCACGGGCCATTTGAATTCTGCTGATTGGCTTATGACATTTTAAAAGTAGTATAGATAGTTATATGCATGCCAGTCAATGGTATGATCTGATGAAGGAGATTGTTTTCTGAAAGCACTTATCTTGTTACTAATAAATTACTTTATGCTTTTTGTCGTGGTGACCCTGCTGCTGTTTGTTTGGGTGTATTTTTTACATTTTCTACAGAAGGGTCTTTGGTTCCTGCAGTGCTGTGTTTGCTGTTATACTAAGTTCCACAACAAGCATTCAGGGAAAATAGTGACCTATAAAAGTGTGTAAGAGTTAGGTAAAATTCTGCTCCATTACCCCAGATCTAGTTTGCCAAGTTGGACCTATCCCTTCGCTGGTCGCTAGTAGATCCGGCATCTGATCCCATGTGTTTTGTCTTAGTAAATTTGCCTCCTCACCCATTTTCCTTTGTTCAACTTCCAAGACTAAAGTAGTAGTTTTGTCCCCTTAAAACCTAGCTGAAATCCATTCTAGTTTGCAGTAAATCTGGAGTTATGTATTTGTTCTGTTGTGACAGTCCTTTTTCACCTATGTGTTGTTTTGTGTTGTCCTGCTTTTTGTTAAAAGGGCACTGTTACCCCTAGTTTTTTTTTTTTGTGTGGTGGGGCCTTGAGTGTGGCCACTTTTCCCTGGCTGATGGCTGTCAGCATGACTGCTCTTTTGGCTTATGGGGCAGGCCCTTGTGTGTGGGCCTCAATACCTTTGTGCCTAGCTTGCCCCAGCTGATGGCCACACTGGTGTTAAGCAGTGCCTTGGATGAACACTTCACCGGGCTTGGCGGGGTGTGTGCAAGGACCTGGCTGAGGCCAACACTGGACCGGAGCTTGGCTGGCCCCCAGGACCTTTGCCCCAGGCCCTGCTAGCGGGAGCGGGCCCCTGGCACTAGTGAGCTAGGCCCCTTGTTTCCTGCCCCTCCCTTCGGCCGACTTCAACGCCGCCCCTCCGCCTGGAGGAGGCTCTGCCAGGCTTGAGAAACTGAGGAGGCATTATTCCGGCCGGCCTGGAGGGAGGCCAATCTCGCAAGCTGCTGCTCTCCTCCACTGCCAGGCCTCCTGGCCTCCGTCATCCCAGCCCTCAGCCAAGCTGGGCCCTCCTGCCTTGTTTAGTCTCCTCCGTCTCAGGTCATCGAAGTGCAGATGGTGCCAGCCTGGCCTCTGGATCCTTCCATCTCATTAAAGCTGATGCAGACTTGACCGGATGATGCGGCCCGATCACCCCAGCTGCAGATGTCGGGCTCTTCCGCAGACCGATGGTTTTCCGCGACTGGTTCCTTTGGATCCCCGCCACCTGTCTGCCTCGCTCGACCCGAGCAGCTGCCGAGGTCCCCTTCTCGGGCGCCTTAGCGAGCCAGGAGCCCTTCCCTCGATCGAAGCCTGTCGGATCGCGGTCAGAGCCATTGCCCCAGATTCGGCCTTCCTATCAGTGTGGGGAGCTCTTGAGCGGCACCGGAGATCTGCGACCCTCCAAAGGAGGGACTAGCGTGAATCTCCTGGTCCTTCATCAGATCTCCCGAGCTTTCACCGAGCCCCTCCCTCCCTCCTCTCTGGGGCTCAGTCAGATCACTCCGGCCTGCTGGAGGCATCCGGACCCCCCGGTTTGTCTCGCTGCACCTGCACTCTATAGCTGGGCCAGGCTTCCATCACTCCTTTACCAGGTGCCACTCCCTTGTCCCAGGTGAGCTTCCATCCTGAGGATCTTAGGACAGCAGGCCGGGAGTGACAGCCTCCAGACAGTGATCCGCATGAGGATGCTCTCGGAAGGAAGGAGGAATCCTGTCTCAACTGCGTGTGAGTGTGATTTCCCCTGAAGCCTTAGGTTCCTACTCTCTGGGCGGGTCTCCTGAAGGACCCGTGGGACCATTACCGGATCAGAGGTGGAGGGTCCACCCCAAGTCTTCCTCCTCCACCAGGTGGCGGAGCAAGCCCCCAACTCTTCCATTCACCTCGGTGCAGAAGGAAAGAGGGCACTCAGGACCTTATGGCCACCAGGGCGTGAAGGACCGGACGCCCGTGGGCCTGACCACAAACGCCGGTGGCGAGGAGAGCCCTCCTCTGACCCTGTAAGACAAGTGAGAACTATAGCACCCACTTGCTCCTCCACCGCAAGTGGCAGCAACAGTCCCCGAACTATCTTCAGAGAGCCCTCATCCCATCCACCGAGCAACCTGTCCCGCCGATGGATGCCACCGGATCAGGTGTACCACGATGGAATCTCCAAGGTCTCGAATGATATGTCATCCCCTCTGTACATGCTCTGAACTCTAATACGCTGTTTACCCCCGAGTGGCCAGGCGGGCTATTTAATCAATTGTACCCTGAATGAATGGGCACTCTGAGATCCACTTTTGTAACACCTCATGTGGCTATTGTCCCTGCCCCTTGAGGGCCCCGCTAGGGTTAATTGAGTCACGCCACTGAGAGATGCTGTACCTGGCTCCATCATTGTGACCTTTATCTGCCCTTTTGTCGTTCTCTGACTTTTATCCTAACCTGTCCTCCAAAAAGGTCTTGTTCGCAGAGCAGGACAGTCCTTCTAAAGACGGATGGGAAGACGTTCAGCACCAGAAGATTGGGAAGAAGCACCCCAGTGACACTTTTCAAGGCGTGAAAAGGGTTGGAACTTGTTCCGAACTGCAACACGACTGACCCGGCCCGACCACCACCTTCTCCGTTGCAGCCATGGACAGGAGGACCAGTCCTTCCGGTGAGAGGGCCCGAGAAACACACTCAGAGGAACCTTTCTCTGATCGCCACTTGTCCACAAAATCAAGGGTTGCCTGACATTACTACTCTGGAGTAAGGTGGGGTACACTGCTCTACCCAGCTTACCAGGGAGTCAATCAGAGCATCCCATTGGCCCCAATTTCAAGAACCACGATGCCATACCATTACTCATGTCCCCAACTAAGAACTCCCATTGTACCACCCGTCAAAGAGAGCCATTGCAGTCAGATTGATCAGACAGCTTTCCAGAAAAAAGCCATCCAGCCCTGCCCCAAAAAATTCCTTTCCAGCTTGTCGATTGGTTGTGGATTCTCCCACTTGGGGGGATGAGACCGATTTTAGACAGGATAGACTCTGAGGGGATATTCTCCAAATTGGAATAGACCGGTCATCAATCAATCTATTCTCCTTGGAAAACGGATCCCCCTCCTTCCAGACCTCAAGATGCATACTATAGTCACCTAATGGACAGAGGTATCTCATTCTAATAGAGCCCTGGGAAAGGTCCACTCACCAGATCCCCAGGGAACCTTTGGCCTTCCTCCATAGGACTACCAATAGCCTCAACAAGGTATTACAGTGATTGCAGCAGTGATTTTCTCCCATCAATACTCTACTTCTACAGGTCTTCATATCAAGCCTGACCGCCTAGCCCTAGCCAGAACACCAAATTCATTTGAGATTTCTTTCTTCTCCGCTTAGCCCAGCCAGTTAGGTATCATGAACAATGCCGACAAACTCCAGACAAAGCAACTCACACCATAGAGGCAGAAACACAGACAGAGAGCTGACCATGGCTAACATCCCTCTGAACTTTGATCCTATGTCACCCTCCAATAGGCTAATTCCACATCTAGAGAGTACACCAATGCGGTGGTCAATTGGGGAAGTGCACAATGTCCCAGCGCCTACGCCCTTCCTTGCCCATTCCATGCCCTCAATGGTGCTTTGGTACTTACCTTGGTGGTGGCTCCATTCGGACCTCCTTATCACTCGCCCTCTATCAGCCCTCCCACTCTCGCCCTTTTGACCATGGAGCTCTCTTGCCTGGGTGGGGGGCAGGCAGTGATCTGCACCTCCCCTTCGGGGCGGCGGACGACCACCTGACACCTCCCACCCGGTGGGGCTGCAGGGCGGCAGGATAACCAAGGCACGTGAACGATAATCTCCTCTCAGCATATCAACGTTTGGAGATGATGGCAAACAGATGCTACAAGGTACGCAGAATCGTCTGGGGGGAACCCATAGGAACCTCTCAGATCCACCAAGAAGGTCTGTCGGGTTGGGCGATACATCAATGGGCAGGGGGAACCCTCTTGCAACCGGGGCTAAGGAGAGGACCAGCCATCTCAACCAAGCCATCTTCAACCTAATTACCATTCCAGTGGTCTCACATCCTACTAGGGCCCACATCCTAGTAGCGAAACTCATAACACGAAATGCGTCTCTCATCTTACTTCTCTTCTCCAAACCAAGCGGCAATAAGCGCGCTTACCCTCCCGCACCAATGCGGCTCCCTCCTGGGCTTCCTGAGTGCTTGGCCACCCGGGTAATTCTTCGCCTGGTCCTCCTCTCCATCCTACTGCTGCAACTCTTACAGAAGCCTTCTGAGGGTTGGGGAGCACAGCCTATCCCGCTGCCCCATGCCTGCCTCGGCTCATTGGGTTCCCCTGGCCTTCGGCCCATTAGTGAATCCTACCTGTGCCTGGACCTAGTGAATCTCTAATCCCATCATCCCAGTCCGGATCTTCCAAATATCGTCGACTTACCGCTGAAGCTTCCAGCCAATCTTCCACTCATAGACCCCAAGCCTGACTGTCTATCAGTGACTCCCTGCATTCTTCACCAGTCCAGTAACCGGAACAGCCACACAGTAAAGTCAGCTAAGTGTACTCTCCCAAATGGGCTTCATAATCTAATCTCCTTTTAGCTTCTCTGCTTCCATCCTTACTCTGTCTTCCACAATTACAGGACTCAATCAACTTTTCAGGAAGGCGCCCAAAGTGCAATTGGCTGCCAATTCCATTACCATGTGGGATGAGATAGGGCACTTTTTGTCTTGACGCTGGGTTGTGTAAAACCTTCCACCCCGCTTTTTTTTAGTAGTCAAAAATAAAACTGGCTGTAACACTTGGGATCCTTCTGCTTCCGTCAAGCCTTGATTGCCACCCTTTGTTAGCTGCTGCTCTGTAAGCAGAAATCTTGAACCCTGGAAAAACAGCATCCTGCTAGCTCTCTGTGAAGCATCTTTGTAGAAGCTTCTAAGCTCTTTTCGTGAAGCTCTGATCTTTCCCTCTTTTATTGACCTTGGTGTGCATCATCAATCAATTTAAGATCAACCAAAAACTTGGTAGAAACAATTAATTCCCAATCCATTTTCAATTTCTGCTTTTCTTTCCAAATATCCCAGATAAAAGGAGAGTAACTCATGCACCTATTAGATGTTCATAGGGCAGCTGATAGAACAGCTGGTCACAGCTGGCTCGCACAGATCCGATGCTTTCTTTCGGAAAGTAACAATCTCAAAGTATCTCTATCATGCTGGATTTCACAATGTATCCTATCTGCGCCTAATGTATCCGGATCTGCAGCCCTGGAGACCCGCACACATTCCACTCCATACATATCACACTGCTCCATCTCAAATCTAGCGGCCTTCAAATCTAGAGTTCCCATTTTGTAATGTTACCCATCTTCACTTCATACTCATCTCAATAACATTATGTGATTTCTACTGGAGGAGGTTTCTATTTGGAGGCTCTCCTTGGCTCTGCGTTCCTGTCCCAAGAACCCTTCCATGACGGACTACCCACCCTTCAGGTAGTTGGGGACTCTGTCAATCCCTGTCCCCTAATGAAGTCCCAGTCCACCATCACCATAACGCTCCATCTGACGTTCCATCTGAGTAGCTTCATTTGTCCCTCTCCATCCTGGCCTCCTTCAGCTGGCCTTCTGCGGATCTATTACCTTTTTGGGCCCTGGGTAATATATTGAGAGGAAACCTCGACCTGAGGTCATGGGTTGTGGCAGGGGATGAGGGAGGGGAGAGGGAGAGCGATCCATTAGCTTGAAACAAGTTGCCGGTTCGGATCCAATATCGGATCCAAGACCCACAGGTTGCAGACAAATTAAGCTACCTACTCAGATGGAACGTTATGGTGAGTACATAACTTCTTATTATACAACCAAACAATTAACAGTCAGTCTTAAATAGTCCCCATCAGGCATTGAAGTAAACAGTGCAAGTATCATGACATTTTTAACTCAGGCATACAGAGCTAAGGAGAAGAATGCAAAATAATGATAATTTTGAATGTTTTAAGTGTTATTCGCAAGTGGCCATTAAGAGTCTTTTTAAGATATACATTTAATTCCTGTGGACGTGGATTTAAATTCTGTGAAAAGAAAACTTACTTGGAAATTTTCTTACAAATGTGTAACATAAATTCAAACATTTGATGAACTATCTGAATATAATTAAGGATGAATTCCAAGGGGATCTATAAAACAAAGGAGAGTTAGGACTAAATGAATAAAAACACAGGACACTGTTGATAAACGTTGCACACTCTAAGAGCTGCGTACCAAATTCCTACAATATTCCAAGAAATTAGCACATGGGGGAGGGGGGTGTTTGCATTCTTACCCCATTGTGTAGCTATAGCACTCTAGAGTACATATGCAAAAGATACCTTTTCAGGGTCACACACAATTCATAAATGCTACAACCAGTTATGTGTGGGTTGGTCTCAGTCAGGCTAATTATTGGACTTCAGCCATATATCTGCAGCTGGCCTAGCACTTGTCACTTTACCCATTACCCTTTCATAATGATGTTATGTCAAGCCCTGAAAACTGAATAGTACTTCAATAAATTAAAAAAATAATTCCTTACATCATAGGAAAAACCTGCTATCACAGCCTTACTTTTGTGCTGCCACACAGTGACAATACTAAACTTTCATTAGCAGGAGCTCCAACAGCACCATCTACCCCCAGTACCATAATATGGGAATGAACCTAGCTCTGCAATGATGCCTAATTAATGGAAGTTCTTTTTAATGACTAACTTGTAGTCATTATGGCAGAATACAGCAGAATATGAAACAGTTCGTAGCTACTTAGCAAGAATGCATTTATGCAGCAATGCATTACATTTATGAATGCTGAAGTATTACTATAGAATATTGCAATGTGAAGAAAGTGACAATGGCTTTTATAATCTAACTTGGCGTGAAGAATAACATTTTTGTGGTCAAAATATACGATATTATGCTGTAAAATTATGGACAGAAGAATGTTAATTGTGAGAATTAAGAAGTCTAGAGGCCAGTGATTAATAAGGATGTACCAATGCTTGGAGATCACTTTAAAATATGAAAGACAATGGAGTTTTTTACTTCTTATTTCAGGACATACAGTTTAATTTAAAAAATAAGTAAAGTAGGTAAGATACTCTGACATGCTGAATGTGACAGAACAAACAAAACCCTTTGTTGTATGACTTCTGTACTTGCAGTATAAGGTTCTTGAGTTGAATTGCTTAGAATAAAGGTCAAGAACAATGTTTCACTTGGAAGTTATAGTGGTGCTAGTTAAGGGGGCTACGTGGATAGCTATTGCAAAAATATTTCGTCATATACACAGAACATCAATAAATCCATACATTTGCGATTTTTTTTTTCTTTTGCTGAGAAACTGTTTAGGTAGAGTTTCTCTCATAAGCACCCTTGCTTCATAAAGTAACACATTATATCCTGAAAAGAAGAAAGGCCAGAAAAATTCATTTTTAAGGAACTGTAGATGCAAGCAGTTCAGAATAAGTTATGCAGACCATAATATTACGTACTTTTGATATTTAACAGATCTTTTTGACTAAGTTCCATCTTCAGTGCACATATCTAGTTCTGAATTTTCTGTATACTCCAAAAATCAAGTTTAATAAGGTAAATGAAGGCATTCTGACAAGTGACGGTTGTGTCAGTGATGATACAGGATGGATAATATATTAGGCAGCTGACTGAAAACAAGATCACATTTCTTAGTGATGGCACAAGGTGCTTACAAAGGTGAGAGAAATGTTAATCAAAAGGTGCATTTGGGGTAATGAGGGAACTCTTGTTGGAGCTTCCTGTGATCTGCTGCCAAGGAGCAGTCTGGGTAACGGACTGTCATATGGCTGAGGTGGAGATGATTGCCTGATGACCAGATGATTTATCAGGTATGAGGTCAGGATTTATCGATCTGCTATAGATACCTTAATGAGAATCCTATGTGCTGATTTATGCATTAATCCAGTGAAAAGGACTTCAACAAACTTCATGTAAACTCTGGAAAAGTTGTTTACAGAAATAATACTTCCTTATGTCGTCTCTTAACAATTCACCTTATAATGTCCACTTTGTCCCATTATTCATAACCAAACCTTGACAGTGTGAGATTTCTTTGTTGGTATTTTAAGGCTTTTGTCATGTTCTCTGTTTATTTTCTTCAACATGATGCATATTAACCTCCTTAATGACATCTGATGCACAATGCACACCATTTTATGGCCTACTCCAAACTGCCACTATCCTGTTTATACCCCCGTGAAAAGGAAGACTCCAGAACTACACAGGATAACAATACTCCATATGAGATGCTTCACTTGTCTATAAAGGCAGGGACAATAGTTATTTTTTTACTAAGTCATGTCATTTCATTTGCATCACAGTCATCTCAGAATACTTTTTTTCTGCCTCCTCACACCTCTGGTTTACATTTATAGGTTTGTAGGTAAGTACTAGATTAGCTACCATTGCATGCCATTTTAAGCTTAGCCAGTTTCCCGTTTTGTGCTAGATTTAGCCTATCCCATTTGGTTATAGGTTGGCCTTACCCATCCCATGGTCAATCATTATATATTACTCCTAATTAGAATAACTGTAACCATACCATTAATAATTTGAGGGGACCCATGCATAGGACAAAGCATTTATAGGTTCATAGGTTCATAGGTTGGTACTAGACCTGTGTACTGTTTGTACTGTTCTACTTAAATAAATCTCCTAGCTGTGGTACTGTCGGTGTTTCTTTACGTTTATCAACCCTAGGGCCTATATAAGCCTAGCCATAACAATTCCCTGGCTATTTCTTCCCACACTATTTACTTCCCTGGACCCCTGTCTAGCAGGCAACTGATGTGATCCCCGGGGTGAATTTCCTTTCTCCCATCCAATCATCAAGGTGATTGAGCTGCCTCTGTCCACTAGTATTGCAGGGGGCAGTCCTAGGGTAAATTTTCTGTTTCCATCCATAGATCAAAGTTTTTCTTGAAAATGGACGGAGATAAACTTTGTTTTATGTGGCTAGGGGGGTCTGTTCCATGGCAGCAGTGTCCTCTACGAGATATACCTGTCCCTCCAAACCATTCTGTTGATGTCGCAGAAGAGGTTTAGAATGCTAAACTGAGTATTTCCAGTGCCATTTGACTTGATGATGTGCAATAAATACATCACTTATTGGTAGTAGGATGCTTTGTATGCCTGACAAAGGTCAGTTCTTAGCAGTCTGTAGGATACTGAGTATAGTGCCAGGGCTTTGAGTCAGTCCATATAGGACATGTTGTTTAGGCCTTGTATCCTTTTGTAAGGTATCTCTGTGGACATTCTAAATTATCAGAATCAGAATATGAATCACATTTATTGGCCAAGTATGTGCACATACAAGGAATTTGTCTTCGGTTTCATTGACTCTCCAAGTATGAATTGTATAAGTGACATACATACAACTATTAAAAACAAGACAAAACAAATGTAAATATACGTATACATACATGTGCAAGGTAAAAGTGCAACTCAGTTCAAGAAATGTTGAAGTAAACTCTGAAAGAAACAACTATTAACAATAAGTAAACAATATTGCAGAACCCTTGCAGGCTTGGAAAAAAAATGCCCAGCCTATTAAGCTGAATTACCCATTTATGAACTTGATAGCCTGTGGAAAAAAAACTGTTCTTATATCTGCTAGTTTTGGTGCATATTAATCTATATTACCTGGCTGATGGTAATAATTTGAAAAGATAGTAGGCTGGATGTGAAGGGCCAGTAATGATTTCCTACCTGTTTCATGATTCTGGAATAGTACACGTCCTGTAAGAAGGGCAAACTAGCACCAATGGTACTTTCAGCAGACCTGACTATTCAATGTAAACTATTTTTGTCATGTTTAGACACAAATCCAAACCACACTATTATGGATGAGCTGAGAACAGACTCAATAACTGCTGTGTAGAACTGAATCAACAGCTCCTATGGGAGGTTGAACTTCCTCAGCTTTCTCAGTAAGTACATAAGCTGCTGTGCCTTTTTAATGAGGGACCCTATATTGGTTTCCCACTTCAAGTCCCAGGAGATTATAGATCCCAAAAAATGTGAAGGTTTCCACAACTAACACAGCATTAGAAATAAAAAGGGGGCATAATATTGTAGTACTACTTCTAAAGTCCACTGTCATCTCCACAGTTTTAAGAGTGTTCAGCTCCAGATTATTTGGACTACAGCAAAGGGCCAGCAGCTCAACCTCCCATCTGTAAGCAGATTCATCACCATTTCTGATGAGCCCAATAATGGTTGTATTGTCCAACTATTCATTAAGCTTGACAGAGGGGTCCTTAGAGGTGCAGTCATCAGTGTAGAGGGAGAATAGCAGTGGGAAGAGCACACATCCCTGGGGGGCACCCCTATTAATTGTGCGATAGCTAGATGTAAATTTCTCCAGTTTCACTTGCTCTTTCATATTGGTAAAAAAAAATTGTGATCCATTGACAGATGGAGGCAGAAACAGAAAGCTGGCAGAGTTTCAAGTGAAGACGTTCCAGAATTATTGCATTAAATGCAGAGCTGAAGTCTACAAACAGAATCCTTGCATATGTCCCTGTGTTGTTAAGATGTTGCAAGATATAGTGTAGACCGATATTAACTGCATCATCCACTGACTGGTTCTCTCAATAAGCAAACTGAAGGAAGTCCAACAAGGGAGTTGTAATTTCCTTCAAGTAAGCTAACACCAACCTCTCAAATGTCTTCATGACCACCAATGTCAAAGCAACAGGCCTATAGTAATTCAGTCCTGCTACTCTGGAGTTTTTCAGGACTGGAATGATTGTAGCTTGTTTGAAGCATAAGGGAACTTCACACAGCTCTAATGATTTATTAAAAATCTGAGTAAAATTAGGAGCCAGTTGATCAGCACAGATTTTTAAACAAGAGGGTGAAACCCCAACTGGACCCATTGCTTTCTTAATGTGCTGTCTTTTATAAAAACAACAGACATCCTCCTCAGAGATGTATGTGTCTGGACAGGTACATGCCAAAGGGAGCATTATATTCAACGACTGGCCTAATAAGGGCAGAGTACAGGAGGATAATATCATCCCTAGATCTAGACACAATCCCTCTTTTTAAAAGCTGTGCAATATAGAAAGACTTTCTTACAACAATAGACACATGTTGGTCAAAAGTTATGTCACTGTCCACATATGTACCTAAATCCTGAACAGCTGGGTGAAGTCTTAGAGGTGTATTGCCAATATTGCCAATGAATGGTGCAGTGGTGCAGTGGTAGCATTGTCACCTCACTGCAAGAGGTTCTCCAGTTCTATTCTTGGCTGGTGCTCCTTCTGTGCGGAGTCTGCATGTCCTCCCTGCATTCATGAGGGTTTCCTCCCACATTACAAAGACATGCATCTGGAGCCTTTCTCCCTAGGTCTCTGCTGAAAATTGTCTTTGTTCCAAGTCAGACTTTCCTGGTTAATAAATAAAATGCTGTAGTTCTATGGAAGATGACTTCCCAAAGGATACAATAATGTATTTTTTCACATTTAGTTTCAGTCCATGATTTTGGCACCAGTTATTTGTTTAACATATCTTCCTGCAGGATGGCTAAGTCATTTAGCGATTCAATGACTGCTCATAGTTTGCTGTCAGCTGCAAACTTAGTCAGCCAGAACTCTATGGTATTGGCTTTTACTTTAGAAAAGTATATGCCAAACAGGAGAAGTCCTAGCACAGAACCCTTGGGGACTACACAGGTGGAAGGTCCCTTTGTGGAGGTAACTTCCCCTATTTTGATTATCTGCTTTCTATCTGTGCCACAGCTAGCAATTCAGAAGGTGACATAGGTTTTTGTTCCCACTTTATTTAGCTTTTCTTCTATGCCTGAGTGGGAAATTGTGTCACAAGCTTTGGCCAGATCAAGGTATGACATGTGTACCATTTTGCCTATATCCATTTTTTGCCGTCCTTTTCAAAAAAATCCACCAGGATGAGTAAGCATGACTTGCCCCAGATGAATACAAGCTTAGACGCGTCTAGTGTTTGGATGTTCCCTTAGTTCTGATCGATCAATTCCATGATAAGTTTTTCTGTAGCTTTTCATATCAGATTTATGGGTCTGTCATTGCCTGGGGATGTGGAAGGCCCTCCCTTATGTCGGGGAATGACTGTAGCTATTCCCCATTAACTTGGTACAAAACCTATATGGAAGCTGAGACTGAGCAGTATTGTTAGGGGTGTGGCTGAATTGTGTGTCATGCTATTTAAGGTGCATCCATGGATATTATCAGGACTGACTGATACAGTACATTTAGCTTTTGATTACTATCCACAAACCTAAACATCCTGCTGGACAACTCCTCCTCTCCTTCTCCTTGAGTAGGAAATGGAATGCTCTCCGCACTAAGGACAATGTCAAATACAAACAACTTCAAAACACAGCTTTACACCTACCTCTCCTCCAAATGGAAATGTAACTGCATTCTCCCTACCTAGAACTCTTTAACAAAAGCCCCTGGGAGGGTATCCTCCTGAGTTCCTAAGCACCTTATAGCTGGCTATAATCTTCTGTAGCTAATTCTCACATGATCTCTCACACTCTGTAAATATTGTAAATAGCTTTTGACTTTGACTTTAACTGTGAATTTGTTAAAATGTATCCACACAATATTTTTCCACTATGGGCAATATTGCTCACACTTTGTATTATTTGATATGTATTTGTAGTTGTACCTTATTTTTATTGGACTGCTATCTTTACTGTAATCTGTTTCATAGAGCTTTTCTCCCTGGGCCTCCACTGAAAATGGGCTCTCTGGGCCCAGTAAACTTCCCCGGTAATCAAACTGGAAATAAATAGCACTTTTTAAGACTTAGTTTTTCTTGTGTGATAGTTGAAGGTGAATTAGTTTTAGGTATATCTTGAGGAACAGGCAAAAGGAAGAGACAGGTAATATCAAACACAATCAGCTCAGTGCATTGCTATGTTGTGCTTTTTAGATTATGAACATAACTAAAAAATGCCTTGTGATTGTCTTTGACTTGGATAGGTATTTTTGCTGCAAACTTGGCTTTGATGGATTTTATTAAGCTCCTGAATTGGTTGTTTATTTCAGTGAAAAGGGCTCTAACATTCTGGGAATTACACTTCTTTCTTTTGATTAAAATTATTTTCCTTTTATTACAAAGCTTGTTGATATTATGGTTCCACCATGAAATTTTGTTTCTGGGGTTTGCCCTGAACTTGTTCCTACAGGATACAGCTGTATCTATCCAGCTGTTTACATGCTGATACAGTGTGGTGGTGTACATTTCTTTGTATTCAGTGGCGTTAACTGGGTTTGATGGTAATTTGAAGCTTGCCAATGTATCACTTACGAGTAGGTAGCTTATCTTAAAGAAATTTCTAAAGGTACCTTTGTTAGAGCACTAAGGATGATTGCCCATATATATTTTAATGATTTAACTCATTAATAAAGGACACTGCCTGTTCCTCAGATTGGACCCCTTTCAGCCATGTCAGTCTAGGCCCCAAATCAGTACAAAAGTAAGATGTGTAATATACAGAATATAAAACATCACATAAATACGTACTAATTAAAAATAATTTAAAAAGTATTATTTCTAAGTGGTATATAGACATAGCAAATGTACATATTACATGCAGCATGGCATTGTTTTTGTTATTGCCTTTGTTTTATCTTATAGTGCAAACTCCTTTGCCAGGATTTTCCTTTGGGTTTATTATTTAAAATATGTCTTGCCAAACGGATTTCTAAGACATATTTTCTGTAAGCATGACTTAAATAGGAAATCAAGATCCTGGTATATAGTTTGGCTATTATTCCATGAAACACACATTCCAACTTTCTACAAGCAAAAGCATTTGATCAAGTCTGTGAGAGGTAAATAAAATAAAACAATGAGGTTAGGGTTGGCAACAGGATAAGTCTCATCAGCAGCTCATAGTTTTACTCCAAGCCATCAGAGTTTGAGTTCCAATTAGCGTTACTATTATAAAACAAGAGTGCATAAACAGATTTGCCATGTAACTGTATTTGTTCTGCTTATCATGTTTTTTGCATCTGACTTGTTGATACGTCACAGAAATAGACAATATATATTGAAAAAGACCTGAAATTAATCATGATGTCACAATAAGGCACTCTCCCACTTTTTTTACTTCGTACTTCTCAGAAATCTCAGTACCCCCATCCATTGCAAGGTCTACCAGCCCCTCCTTCCACTCAGGGCTGCAGCTGGTATGGATTGTAAGGGCATGTTGGTAGGCCATGTTGTTGAGTGCTTTTTCTGTTTGTTTTTCTTTGCTTTTCTTTTTTCTTTCTTTTTTCTTTTTTTTTTGTTTAATTTAATGGCCTACCAAACTACCATCTTTTTTCCAACACCTGTCCTGTTTTCTTCTATTCTGTCTGAGGGCTACTCCATTCCATGAGTCACAATTCCCTTCATGAAGCACCTACACAGATGTTCTCTTCCCTTGGGATATGCATACCCATCTCTCCCTGCCAGCACCTCATATACCTGAGCTGCTAATGTAGCCATGGTAACCTGTGTCATAGTTGCTGCTTTATTCATCTACTCCTTTGCACTGCCTCACAATTAGACATGTCATGTATTTTTAAATATATGTAGTACAAGGAACACTCTGATTAATTTTTGGAAATGTTTGATAAATTATATTGTTATGGATTTGATTGTGTGGAACAACATATCTGTAACAAGCTTGTTACAGCTAAGTACATTCAGATGAGCCATGCCTTCATAAAACAAAGCAAACTTTACAGTTCCATATAGACAGCAGTCATGTGAGAATTGCACCATAAAACACCACGTGTTTATAAGTTGCTAGAACACATCATAGGATCATAGGAAGTTATATAGCTATTCGCCCTGAGGCCCTTATAAGCCTAGTCAAGAGTTTATCACATGTTAACACCTGGTGCCCCTGTCCAGGAGGGACACAGTTGGAATCCAGGTGATGTATTTTCTGTTTCCCATCCAGTTATCCAGATTGCGCTTAAAAAGGGGTAAAGGGATGCTGTACTTGATGTGGAGAGGGAGTCTATTCCACAGTTGGGGGAGTCTCTGGGACAAAAATAATCTGTCCCGCCAACCAGTCCTACTGATGTCACAGACCAGGTTGAGGGCATGTGTGTGGGTTACTTGAGTGGAGCTTGACTTGCGGATATGCAGCAGTCCCATCAAGGCAGGGTCCGAAATCACCTTGTATGTCAGGCAGAGGTCACCTCTGAGGAGTCTGCATGAAACTGAGTAGAGGGATAGGGCTTTTACCCTATCTGTGTATGGTAGATTTTTGAGGCCCTGGATTCTCTTGGTGAGGGACCTCTGTGGTCTGTCTAGCCGCTTCATGTGCTTTGTGAGATACATGCCAAAAGAGGCATTGTCCTCAATAATGTGCTTTATAAGGGAAGAATACAGGGATGTTATGGCCTCCTTGGCTCTGGATGAGATACCATTATTTATGAGGTGGGCCATGTAGAAAGCATTCCTTACAACGGAAGCAACATGATGGTCAAAAGTCAGGTTGCTATCAACCTGGGCGCTCAAATCCCTCACAACTGATTCCATGCTTAGGGCATTGTTATTAATGTGTGCCAGGGAACGTTGATACACAGTTTAGATAGTTTATTCCACAGAAGTTAAAAATCACAAAGAGTGTTCAGACCAGCAGTGTACTGTGTTAACGCTCTTAACATCAACACTTCAAATATGTGCCTCACACATAGGACTTCATCAGACAATATGCTTCAATTCAAACACCTTTAAATAGAAAATAAATTGAATATAATTAAATTAATTATCCACAGAACTTTCTCTATTAGTTCAAACAAACCAATCATTGTACATAATTCATGAATATTAATGCCTATCGTGTTAAAGTGCAGCAGTGCTTCATATTTTAAAATTATGTTTTAAAATATTCCTTTATTATCTATTCATTGTTAAAAACTAACATGAATTTAATATTTCAAATAGTTGAATACAATTTTCAAATATAAAATAAATATATATGCAATAAATAAATACTTGATTAAAATACATTCAAACTTTAAAATTTCCTATGTTATGCTTGGGAAATGGCTTTGTGTGTGTAGTAAATAGTTCCATCTAGTGTCCATATCCAGAATTACACTACAATTTATTAGCTCTTATTTTAAGTAAAGGAGAATATTTTAAAACATAATTTTAAAATATGAAGCACTGCTGCACTTTAACACGATAGGCATTAATATTCATGAATTATGTACAATGATTGGTTTGTTTGAACTAATAGAGAAAGTTCTGTGGATAATTAATTTAATTATATTCAATTTATTTTCTATTTAAAGGTGTTTGAATTGAAGCATATTGTCTGATGAAGTCCTATGTGTGAGGACGAAAACGCATATTTGAAGTGTTGATGTTAAGAGCGTTAACACAGTACACTGCTGGTCTGAACACTCTTTGTGATTTTTAACTTCTGTGGAATAAACTATCTGAACCGTGTATCAACGTTCCCTGGCACTTGTTTCTTGGATTTGCAGTTTTTTGAAGTGCTACTACACTTTTTTGGTTCATGGTGAAGAGGAGGTGGGGCCGTTTGATTCCCGTGTTCAGGTAGGATGAGTTCTGAAGCGCAAGAGGAAGCAGGACAAGCCAGGAGGCTTATCGGACAGCTAACAGAACTAATAGACTTGCTTACACCTCTATGCGCCAGTCTCGTCACCGGAAGCAAGCGTTTGGTTGATCGAGGGGAGGGAGCTGAAGAGCTAGATGAACCCAGAGGGAAAAGGAAGAGGGAGCTTATCGGCGAATTCAATGGAGCCGGCGACCTTCACAATGGGACTTGTTTTAACCCTAATGACACCCCTGGTATTCTCCTTGATAGATCGACGGAAGAGGAGCTAAGGAATGTGAACAGACAGGATATGGGTGCTATACCCAAAAGGAATGCAAACCCATCGATCGGTTTGCAAGGCACTGTTGGTTGCAAGGTACTGTTGCATTTAACAAAAAAACTACAGTTGAATGGCTCAAGCGAGACATTCATTTTAGAGTTAATACAAGTAAAAATGAAGGATTAAATGATGGTGAGTCCTACGCTATGGAAATTGATAGACTCAATAGTTTGTTGACTAAACATAGAACTTTAAGTATAGAAAATGCCTATCTGAGGGAATGTTTAAACAGGGGAAATAGTCCCTAAAGGTTTAAGGGTATACAAATACCCTAATAATGTGCATATTGGTTCTCATTTTCATGAATGTTTAATAAATGTTTTTAATAATTGTGGGTTAGAAGTTATGAAGTTAATTATTGAAGAGAATGATGACAAGCAAAGGGAACTGGGGAAGGACATTGAAATTTTGGACACTTGCATTACTACTGATTTAATACATGGTATCAAAGAGGAAAGAGACAAATATTTCCAAATGAGAAAAGATATAGATATGAAGTGTGAGGAGGTGATCCAGCGTAAGTTGGGTAAATTACATAGGGATGTCAACGAATATGAAAATCATACATGTTACCCTAAACCAGTTTATCAAGGAAATAAAATTAATAGCTTTAAAGGGAGATGGAACAACAAAAGAAAGAATTTTTATCATGAAAATAGACAAGGGTTTAGGGAAGACAGTAGGTGGAATGAAGAAAGTTATGATGTAGGTTTCCCTCCATTAGGGGGAAGGGGAATATTGCAGGATGGTAACTCTAATTATAGAGAAAATTTTCGGAACCGGGGGGGGGGAGAAGAGGGAAGGGGAGATATTTGTAGATACCCCTATTCCAGACCATAATGATTCTAATACTGACAACATTGTGAATGACAAAGTGAAACATACCTATCAGAATTTTACTATTTACAATTTTAGCTGTTTGACACTGAATCCTAACCACTTTTTATTACTCAGTAAAGGATTGAAATATATACCTAACAGTAGAGGTGATTCCACAAGGACAATTTTGGATGTCAAGCTGTTTATGAGGAAAATTAATTTGGAAATTATGGCCTCTAGGGCTGGTTTCAAAAGGGATATGATGGGGGAAAATACTTTAAAGAGAAAATCAACCTACAATCCCCCTCTAATACCCCAACTAAGGAATTTTGAAAACATAATGATTGACTCAGTTAGAAATAAACACAATAAAGGATGGATTCATCATAATCTGAGTAAGAAAGAGAATGAGACTTTAAGAGAATTAAGTAGCAATTCCTCATTGAGAGTTATGAAACCAGATAAGGGTGGGGGGATAGTCATAATGGATACAATTCTATATGAAGGAAAGATGAATTCTATCTTGAGAGACGACAATAAGTACACTGTGGTATCCTTAAATTAAATTAATGTTGCCTCTCACAAAATTGACTCAATTTTACAAGACCTTGTGACAGAATATAATAGATGAAAAAACCTTTAAATATTTGGAAGTTAAGAAACCTAAAGTAGCTACCATATTCGGGATACCAAAAATCCACAAAATATGACAAACCCACCCCTCAGACCCATCGTTACAGCTGAGGGTTCCAAAACAGTTCCCCTTGCAAAATTTGTGGATTTTAAAACTAAGCACATTTGGGTCAATAATAAATTGATTCTTAAAGATTCCTGGGACTTTTTGGGAGAATTAAACCAGGACATGTACAGGGATGACATTTTGTTCATTACTATAGATGTCATTGACTTGTTTGGATGTATACCACATTCTGAGGGGATGGTTAATTTCGAGGAGACTGTGTTCAATGATGAAAATCTGAGTTTGGATGATAAGATAGCAAGTGTGATACTCATGGATACAGTTTTAAAATATAATTTTATTATGTTCAATGGTGAATAGTACCAGCAGAAGACGGGAGTATCTATGGGGGCAGCTTGTGCCCCCACATATGCTAATATCGTCTTGTCCAAATGGGAAGAGCAGTATATCATCAATTGCAGGTTCAAGGAATCATGGACAATATACCATAGATTTTTGGACAATATTGTCATCTTTTGGATAGGTAGTCAATTAAGATTTCTAGAGTTTATGGAATATATCAACCAAACTACTAAGTTTTTGAAGTTCACACACACTATTAGTACTGACTCATTGAAATATTTGGATATAGAAATATATAAAAGGGCAGGTAAATTTGAGAGTAAGGTATTCAGAAAGGATACATATGTGAATTCATTTTTACATTATGACAGCGCCCACCCCTTACACAGCAAGAGAAACATTGTCAAAGGACAATTAGTAAGGGGTTCAAGAATGACATCAAATGATTTGGATTTCAAAGATGAATGCAGGACCCTAACTAATATGTTTATAGAACGTGGATACCCAAAGGATTTTGTAGAGAAGTTAAGCAAAGAAGTAGAGGGTGGAAGGTTGGACAGATTTAAACCAATACTTGGTAAGGGGAATGATAATAATCCTGAAATGGGTAAAATCCCTGCTGAAAGTAGGAAAAGAAAATGAACAAGATACCTACAGGAGAAGTTTGGTAGTAGAATATAATAATCCTAACTTTAAATTAAGAGAGATTTTTAATAAGGAATGGAGTAAATTCAGTTCCTTAACTGATATAGAGAAAATATCTAGAATGGAACCAAAAATAGTTTATAAAAATTCATCAAATTTAGGTAAGATACTAGAAAGGAGTAGTGGGAAAATAAGTAAAGGAAATAAAGGGAGGATTGGGACATATAAATGTGGCAGATGCCAACAATGCCCATATATTATGAATAAGGCGGAAATATATATAGAAAGCAGAAAGAGATGGTTAAAAAGTAGGAACTATTACAATTGTGAGAGCAAAGGGGTCGTTTATATTGCTATTTGTCAGAAATGTCAGTCGTTTTACATGGGTAAAACGGAAAGATGTTTAAAACGAAGAATATATGAACATAATTATGACATTCTGAAAGCTAAAAACACTAATGCACTATATAAACATACCATGACATGTTCTGAATACAAGTTTAAATTTTATGTGTTGGATCAAATCAAGCCAGATATTAGGGGTGGCCTATGGGAGGAAATTTTGGAACGTAGGGAACTGTGGTGGCAGGTCACCCTAGATTCCAACACTAAACCAGGGATTAATGACTTTCTAACAATTTCTCCTTTACTTAAAATAAGAGCTAATAAATTGTAGTGTAATTCTGGATATGGACACTAGATGGAACTATTTACTACACACACAAAGCCAGTTCCCAAGCATAACATAGGAAATTTTAAAGTTTGAATGTATTTTAATCAAGTATTTATTTATTGCATATATATTTATTTTATATTTGAAAATTGTATTCAACTATTTGAAATATTAAATTCATGTTAGTTTTAACAATGAATAGATAATAAAGGAATATTTTAAAACATAATTTTAAAATATGAAGCACTGCTGCACTTTAACACGATAGGCATTAATATTCATGAATTATGTACAATGATTGGTTTGTTTGAACTAATAGAGAAAGTTCTGTGGATAATTAATTTAATTATATTCAATTTATTTTCTATTTAAAGGTGTTTGAATTGAAGCATATTGTCTGATGAAGTCCTATGTGTGAGGACGAAAACGCATATTTGAAGTGTTGATGTTAAGAGCGTTAACACAGTACACTGCTGGTCTGAACACTCTTTGTGATTTTTAACTTCTGTGGAATAAACTATCTGAACCGTGTATCAATGTTCCCTGGCACTTGTTTCTTGGATTTGCAGTTTTTTGAAGTGCTACTACACTTTTTTGATTGTTATTAATGTGATAATTTGTCGGGACATCACTCTCCCTAAAGGGGATGATGATGCATTTTTTGGTATTCAGCTTGAGGCCATGTTTCTGGCACTAGTCATTTGTTTGGGTGAGACCCTCTTGGAAGATGTCTACATCAGTAGTGGAATTGATGTCAGCACCCAGCTTGCAGTCATCCACAAAGTTGGTCAGCCATAGCCCACTGGTTTTGGCCTGCACCTCAGAAAAGTATATCCTAAATGACAGAGTCCCCAAGACCAAACCCTGGGCTATGCTACTTGTTACGGGTCTACTGCTTGAGGTGGCTTCCCCTATTTTGACTAGGTGGGTTCTATCAGTGAGCCAATTAGCTACCCATCTGGTAACATATGGATTGATGCCTAGTTGAGAGAGTTTATCTATTATTCCCAAGTGGGGAATAGTGTCGAAGGCTTTGGCCAGGTCAGAGTAGGTGATGTGCACCGTCTTCCCCTCAACCATGGCTTTGGTGACTGTCTCAAAGAAGTCAACCAAATTTAATGGACATGACCTCCCCTTGATGAAGCCAAATTGTGTGGGATCAAGTATATAGAGGTTGCCAATGTCCTTGTTAATGAGGTCCATAATAATCTATTGCATGGCCTTGCAGATCAGGCTAGTTACGTTGATGGGTCTGTAATTTCCTGGATCAGTGGATGCTTTACCTCTGTGCAAAGGGATGACAGTGGCTGTCCTCCACTCAGCTGGGATGAAGCTGGTACTTAGGCATTGGTTGAATAGGGCATCTAATTGTGCTGCAAGTTCCTGCCTATGTTCATGTAGGATGCGGCCTGGAATGTTATTGGGTCCCATGGAAGCTGTATTTTTTGCCTTTGAGAGGGCAGTGATGACCTGTTCCCTAGATATAAGGGGAAGGGAGCAGGTACTCAGGATGTCCTGATTTACTGATGGAGGATAGAGGGGTGAAGTTTTCGTTGAATCTGTGAAACAGGAAGTTTGTTATATCTACTGAATTTGTATATGTAGTGTCCTTGACCACCAGTTCTGAACAGATCTGGAGGCTTCCTTTGAGACTGCGGACATATGTGAAGAAGGCCTTATGATTGTCTCTAGCTGATGTGCCAATTTGAACTCGAAGTCCACTTTGGAGGATTTCACTAGTGATCGTATTTGCTTGTTCTGACTAAGGGGAGATTGATTCCAATTGGGCACTTGCTCCTTCTTGGTCCTGGACAGCAATTTTTTCCGTTTGTTATAGAGTTTATTTATTGCAGATGCCCACCAGGCAAGTTTACTCTTCCTTGCAGAGGATGCTGTTGTCCTGCGGGGTATTCCTAATTCCATGCATCTATATAAATGCTCGCATAGTGCTTTGGTGTAGTTTTGGATACTGATGCCAGTTCCTAGAGAGGGGTAGAAGGATGTGAAGCTATTCATACCATCCCTCAGGAGGCTGTAATCAGCTTTTGAGAAGTCTTTTGTTTGACCTTAGCTGGAGGGGGTCAGGGGAGATGGTGACTTCAAAAATGACCTCTTTATGGTTGGCTCTTACCAGAAAGGATGATACTGCAGGAATGATGCAGTGGTTACTCATGTTGGTTAATACCAAGTTCAAGATATTGTCACCTCTTGAGGGGGTACTGACTAGCTGTTCCAAGGCAGTTGTATTGACAAAATTGAGGAATATCTGGGCATTTGCATTCTGGCATGAGTAGTTCTTCCAATCTATGTTTGGGTAGTTAAAGTCACCCAGGATCAGGGTAAAGGGTTGACTCTTGATAGATGCGAAAGTGTCCAGATAGGAGGATTGGGCACCTTGAGTCAGATTTGGGGGCCGGTAGCTAGCTATGATTTGTATAGGGGTATTATCATTGATTAACTACACCTGGAGTGTCCCCTGTATGTCATACTATTTGACCAGCCTGGAGGTGTATATGTCTTTTATATATATTGAAACTTCACCTCCTTTGGCTTTACTGCCCACAGTTTGGGGTCTGAATGTATGATAGGATGAGTAACCAGGTAAGGCTGTGGTGCTCTCTGCAGCTTTGAACCCGTTTTCTGTGACTGTGCAGATGTCAGCATATTCCAGGGTTAAGAATGCTTACAATGAGTGCAGTTTCATGTTTAGACTTCTTCTAGCATTTAGCAGCATGACCTTTAATTTGTGTTTTATTGAAATATTTATGATGGTAGTTCTAACCTCATCATTTTTCCTAAAAAAGGCACTATGGGTGAGGCAATTACCTTTGCCAGAAGCCTGAAGCCCAGGTGAGATAGATGCAGTCCATCTGTGGCAAAGCATCATGGTCTGTTGATCATATTTTCCTAGGCTGTCAGATATTGGATCCCCCTGGAATGATACGAGAATGACACCAGAAACTAATTGTTAAAGTCAATAATTTTCTGTTTAAATTAAGGCATCATTCTGGGTGACAGTAGAATGCTCCTCATGGCTAGGGACATACCTGCTTGGGACACACATATTCAGTGAGTTCAATTATGTCTCTCTTTATATAGTCCACTGTCTCAAGTCATTACACCAATATGGACTATGACAGAGTCATAGCAGTATCTATTGTTGAAAGACTTGAGTGCGTCTGTAATGAGGCAGATTCTGGTCCCTGACAGACAACTAAATGTACTTTCTCCTTATTCAGCCTGGTGAGAAGCACATCTGTTTGTCTCACAATGGAGTGTCCTATGACTAATATGTTGAGTTTATGGTTAAGCCTTAGCGGCTGTGAGACATAGGTGTGTGGACTATACATGGTATGTGGTGTGGTGGGCTGTGGAGATCAGAGGTCTGCTTTGTTTGGGTATTTTTTTTGTTCAGGATATCCGCATATGTGGTCTGTGTTGTGTAAGTGTGGGTGGCATTTGAGGTGTAATGATTGTGTTGACAACCTTCTCAGTGCCAGATATACTAGCTTGTGATTCCTAATGTAACTGAATATCTCGAAAATTGTGTTCCTAGGTGGTATTAGTAGATGATTGTCTGTGTACATGAGGCAGTTGCTACACTGTATCAGGATGCCCATATCAACCAGACTGGTAGGAGAAGCTGTAGGAAATTGTCCTTACATATTTGTCAGAATCTGAAGGAGAAAGGTCAAGGAGAGCTAAGGGGTAAGCCTAAAGGCCAAGTGCTTAAAAGAAAACTGAGACTTAGAATAACACTTTAAACAGGCTATAAACAAACAGTAATAATTGCAACAGAAAGATGCAATTGAACACTTTAGAGGACAAGCAGCAAGTAGCAGAAAAAGCAAGACGAAGTAATAGAGTAGGAGAAGGAAACACAAATACAGTAAAAGCAGCTGAATAAAGTGGGTTTTTTTGTTTTTTGTTTGTTTGTAAGTAAAGTGGAAAGGGAGAGAGGAGGAACAGAAGATAAGGAACTAAGGGGTTTGGCCTTCCCAAATGATCTCTGTATTAGGTAGAATGAGCTAAGTAGAGGTGAGCAATTGCAAAAGCCACCAACTTTTAGAACACAACAGCAGTTGGGCAGGAGGCTGGGAGAAAAACAAAATTCAGCTAGAGTTCAGCAAATATATAGATGCAGACACAGAAAAGTAAATAATTCAGTCCAGCAAATAAATAAAAACAGTGCAGTACTGTTAAGAAACACTGAACAGTCAGATAAAGTGCAAAATATACTTATGTCAGCTCTGTAATACCAGATTGTTTAAGAACTCATGTTGCTGCACAGATGCCAATCAAATAGGAACTTAATTGGAAGTCTTCTAACAGACTAAAAAGCTCTTAACTCACCTTAAGCTGCCACACAGCATTTGTTTTAGTGCTAGCAGTACATAGGACTAGCCAGAACTTCCCACATTATGGTGGGTCTATAATCATGGCTTGTTCTTGATATGTGTATTTGAAAGGAATGCAATACTTTGATCAAAATACAAATCTCTTGACATACTGGAGAACCAATCATAGTCCTCTGTATTGTAATTAATGGGGTGGGAATCAATACCATTAAACGTTGAAGATTCATAAAGTTTACATTCTAATTCTAAATAGAATTAGAATCCTATGCTCCTCCTTCTTTCAGTTGTATACTATCAATCATATTACTAGAAAAGTTAGGCTTGTTAACTTCAGTGTAGTTTTCTGGATCTGGGACCCACTGATGTGTTGTAGTGTTTAGTTAGACCATTTTTAATATATATTATCTGTTTAATGAATGACTACTGTTGGCCCAGGACTAATCAAGTTGATATAGTTTTAAAGGAAATTATTGTCTATTTTTGATGGTGTTCTTGACCTAATCATTTGATTAGCTGTAGTCTGTTCATCATGAACTAATACTGTTCCAATTTGTTCCTTAGACCAGTCTTGTATGCACTACCTGGAAGGCATATCCTAAACCTCATGTGATATGGTACAGAAATGGTAAACCATTTCACCCTGAAGAAAAAGGTAAGAAAACCTAATACCATCAATGATTATTCTATGCTAGTATGTTGTAAGTTCTAATACCAAAATTGCAAGACAGACACAAAAACTCATATCAAAGCCATCATGCTACTAACCACACTCACCATCATGCCAAGTCCTTTTTTTCTTTTTTGTAATGTAGAGTTCCATCTTGAAAGATATTAAAGAAGATCAGGGCCAGATTCATAAAATAACATTCAGTTTTTCAAGAGAGTATCTAGTCTGTGATTACCAGATGTGGAATCTTAAATTTTAGCTTTCACTCTCATGGTACTACGTAAGTGGTTTGATATTTTATATACAGTAATATGTTAGGATATTCACAGAAGCTTGTGTAACAGCAAACATTCAAAATGGATTAACATTAACAATTGAACAAGATCTAGATGCAATCAATAAATATGTTAAAGACATTTTAGAGTGGCAAGTTTATACTAGACTTCAATTTAATGGTCAACAATTTTATCTATACTTTTTGGCAAACCCTCAATTTAGCTTTAAAGAAAGTTATTTTATTACATATAAATATTCTGTTGATAAACATATGAATACAATCCACAGCAAGGCTTTTAAGACAACTCGGGCTGCTTATAGAAAATATATACATATCCACGTAGCCAAGTGGCTAAAGTTATGGCCTTATGTGCAGTAGGTGCAGAGTTTGAATACAGGGAAGAGAAATTAAGCAGGTATTTAGATAAGCTTTGTGGCACATGTGATAAGTGCTTAGTGCTATAGTGTATACTAATAGATAGGTAGGGATTCTAATATCACTAAAGACAACTCTGTGTATGTGAGTGCACAAATATATTTCCATGCAGCACTACCACATATTGCTATATGGGTGTGCAATTGTCATGCATTTTCTCAGTCATAGTCCATGTGGGAGTAAATGACCTGAGACGTACCTTCCTAGACTATATGAAGAGAGACATCATAGAGATCTCGGAATATGTGTCTCAGGTTGGAATGAGCCTAACATTGAGCAGCATTTTACCTTCTCAAAGGATGATGCCACAATATGAACAAAAGGTGATTGACTTTAATAATTGGCTTAGTTTCTGGTGTCATTCTAAGGGGGTGCAATATTTATCAGCATCGAAGGAGATGGTCAACAGACCACACTGCTTTACCAGGGATGGTCTGCACCTCTCCCCTCTAGGCTCTTGAATATTAGCTAAAACAGTGTCTTCCCCCATAATGTCTTTTTTAGGCAATGCCAAACTGAAAGTACTTCTGACATAGCAAATCAAAACTAAGAAAATCTAAAGGTATTATTGCTCAATGCTATGAGTCTAAACAAAAAACTCCACTCCCTAGAAGTTCTCTTTACCCTAGAGAATGCTGATGTCTGTACGGTCACTGAGGCATGGTTTAAAGCCACAGAAAGCACACCAACAGTGCAAGGTTATAATGCTTTCAATATATTTAGACCGGTTACTTCACAGGCAGGGACTAAAGGTGGAGGTGTCTCAATTTGCTTCAAAAATAAATATACTCCAAGGATGGTCAAAAAGGACAATGCACTTGAGCTGCTCCATTTTCAAATCACCATAGATAAAATCCAATACCACTTCCTTGCAAGCTATAGGTCCCCCTCTATCACCCAGGAAACCCATACCATGTATTTAAACTTATTAAAAACACTAACCATCCAACCCAATACCATATTCAAGGGTGACTTTTATTACCCCCCTATTAACTGGGAATCCTATATGACAACAAATGTAAATGCACAGATATACCTGGATTGTGTAAACGCAAACTCCCTGGACCATATTGTCAATACACCAACCAGGGATGCAACTATACTGAATCTGGACTTCACTAATATGGGAGACGGCTGCACACCCCCTACTGTAATGTCTTCCCTGGCAAGGTCAGACTGCAAAATGGTCTCCATTCAGGTAAAATAAAACCTGGACCCCCAGTTAAACTGGGAATATTCAGGAACTATTCTAAGGCTAACCTCCTGCTCTTAATTGAAAACCTGACAACATTTCAAGCCCCGATAAACCCTGAGAACACTTCTGCCTATGCAAAATTGTTCACAAAAACCCTGTACAAGCATGTTAATAGCTGCACAGAGGCAGCTTTACCCAACAGGAAGAAATACAGAACTAACTCAAAAAACAAGCCACTCTGGTGGAATCACAAAATCAGTTGGATGTATAACAGAAACAAGAACATCATGACAAAAATTAGGAGGTGCAGCACCCAGCAGGATAAAAGCACTCTCACCAAAGTAAACAAACAACTCAGAGGACAACTAAAGTCTCCGAGGCCAAGGACAACCACAAAACATTCTTTAACTATGACCGCAACCTCAAAGGCAATACACAATTGTGTGCAAAGCTCATTCTAAATGGAGCCACCTATACTGAGCCATAAGATACAGCAAACCTCCTGGCTGAAAAATATAGCTCCAACTATACTCCATACTCCCCCTCAACCTTTCCTCAGGAAATATCATCAAATATAACTCCAGCTACTATCACTAGGGAACATGTCCTAAATGCTCTCTCTAAGACCAAGAACACTGCATCAATGGGCCCACACAATATCCCAGGATGCCTTCTAAATAGCATGAAACATGACCTATCAGGGCCTTTGGAGCTACTATTTAACTGTAGCTTCCAAACAAGATTCATGCCTCATGAATGGAGAAAGGCAACAGTCATCCCTATGCACAAAGGTGGGCCATCTACAGACCTTGGGAACTACATACCCATAAGTCTCACCAGTCTTGTATGTACAGCCATGGAAAGAATGATCATAGAGATATAGTAAACCTGTCGAAACTGAACCCAACCCAGTTTGGTTTCGTCAAGGGCAGATCATGCCTACTCAACCTGGTGGACTTCTTTGAGAAGGTCACCAAAGCAATGGATGAGGGCAAAATTGTTCACACTGCCTACCTTGACCTGGCTAAGGCATTTGACATAATACCCCACTCAGGCATCGTTGACAACCTCAAGAGGTTAGGTACAAACCTGTATGTCACCCGGTGGATAGCCAACTGGCTCACAGACAGGAACCAGGAAGTTAGAATTGGGGAGACTACCCCTACAAAAAGGCCAGTCACAAGTGGAGTCCCTAAGGGATCAGTCCTTGGACCGCTCCTTTTTGGCATTTACTTCTCAGAAGTCAAGGTCAATGTCAGTGGCCTTTGGCTGACTAAATTTGCAGATGATTGTAAATTAGGAGCTGTCATTGAATCTCACCCTGACACTAATGTTCTCCAGGAGAGGCTGACACAGACAAACAACTGGTGTCAGAGCCATGGACTAAAACAAAATGGCAAGAAATGCGTAATAGTATCCTTGTGGAAGACATCCATCCCTGGTAACTATCATATTGACAACACATCCCTTAGAGCTGACCCAGTAGTCAGGGATTTAGGGACACACATAGATAGTAATCTAGCCTTTGATCATCACGTGTCTACAGTGATGAGGAAATCATTCTATGTTTCACAACTTATAAATAAAGGTATGGCATCTAAGTCCAAGGAAGTCATTGTCCCACTGTATTTGGCATTCATCAGACCTATCATTAAGTACAATGCCCTCTTTGGTATCTAACTAAACGAGTGGTCTCCAGCAAGTAGAATGTTCACAGAGGTTCCTTACGAAAATAATACAGGGAGTAAGTAATATGTCCTATGCAAACCACCAGCTCAAGGCCCTTTTCCTGTATTCTGTCTCCTGCAGGCTTTTGATGAGGGATCTATGCCTGGCATACAAACATAGATAGGACCTGCTGGAGAGATAGGCATGCATCCCAGAGACTACCCCATCTATGCAACAGGCTCCCCATCCATGTGAAGCAGAGTTTTTCTCTAACCCAGTTCAAGTGCAACTTGGATAATTGGATGGGAAACCAGAAATTCATCCCTGGTTTGAGACCCATGTCTCTAAGAAAAACAGGTAACATAAATGGTTCATCTCCCAGGCCCATGCTTACACTTATCAAGGCTATCAGAACTTGTCAGAGATTTGGGATGCATAGCTAGACTTAAAAAGGCCCTTGTGGTCATTAGCCTAATAAACACCTATGAACCTATAGGGAGATGAAGATAGCCTGGTTTAAATATACAAAATCTCTATCTCTTCCATCTTTGAATCCAACAACATATTTTGAAGTTACAAACTTGAACATTTAGATTCCATGGAATGAACTCAAAGTAAATTTGCCAAGGAATATACCTACATGGAATGATGCAGCACTCAAATGTATTCACTGTTCAATATAGCGGCAAATTAATCTTGGCTTACAAAGCCTTTAGAGATGAATTATTACTAGTTTCATTAAACTGGAATGTTCAGAACACAAACACATAAAAACATAAATTTTCAAACTTTGCTAAACAAAACCAAGATAAGAAGTAGCTATAGAAAAGTTTATTCCAGCTGCTTAAATCAATTCCCATACAATGTTCCAGCATGAATCAATTTAAATGTAACTTGGATGCTTAGATAGAATACTACATATATACATACATACAAATATTTCAAGCAGAAGCAGTAATGCCTCTCTAGCTCACTAATATATCAAACCAGTTGTTTCCATAAGTGTCCAGGCTGTTCTAAAAATATCTAAACTAGTGCTTGCTTTAATATAATTTGGTAGTCTGTTCTTTGCATCATCTGTTCTCTCAGAGAAACAATTAGTACACTTCTCATTCCTATAAAATCTTCTACATAGGTTGTCTGATGATTCCCTACTACTTTTTGATAACCCAAAACATTCCCGAGGTAGTTATCTCTAACTGTCCTATATACCTGAATAAGATCGCCTCTTAAATCTCTGTAAAAGACACTGCACAAGTTCAGATATTTTAGTCTTTCATACTAACTTGCATTTTCACATCTATGGATGCCGTTGGTATATTTCTGCTATATCCCTTCCAGTTTACTCCTGCTTGTTTTACTGTAGGTTCCTTATTGCTATTTCATACTCAAGTTTGGGTCTAATATAATTAACAAACAATGTCTTCATCGTTTGTGTTTTCCTAGACTTTATAAATCTTTTTATATAACCTGTAGTTCTATCATTATACAATGACTAGCCATTAATATCCAAAAAACGTATGCATCCCAGAGACTACCCCATCTATGGAACAGGCTCCCCATCCATGTGAAGCAGAGTTTTTTTCTAACCCAGTTCAAGTGATTGTTCAGCCCAATCAGTGTGCCCGTTGCAAATCCGAGAATATTCTAATGGAAAAAGATCCAGTCACCTGGACTTTTTTTCCATTAGTATAT
>NC_056735.1:931396366-931401366 GCF_019279795.1 Protopterus annectens | reverse complement strand
GTGAGCAGAGCACCGCTACTCACACCACAGGCAGGGTTTTACCAGTGGGAGTAACATCGTTGAATTGCTAAGTCTACTTTACACACAGACGGAATCTAGTCCCATGCTGGGACCTCCAAAAATTGGAAAGTGCAAATGGCCGTATTCCATAACCCCAGGAAATGCACGTATGTACAAATATACATGGCGGGAGACCCTGTGAATACAAGAGGTGGGACAAAATGTGTGTAGGGCCCCAAATGCTCTGGAGAGGGCAATGTGTAAATGTGTGTCATGGCTGTGATAACAAGTGGATAATGGATGTTAGGCATGTAAATTCAACACTGGTGGGATGGAGGAACTATGGGTATGCAATTATGGATCCAGGCATGCCAGGGTTGGATGGCCCGGTTCCAATGGACTGCCCCGTGGAGGTCAGCTAGTTCGTAATAGGTATATATGCATACACACATGCAGACAACAATATGTTGAAGTACAATTTCTGTAACACATGCATTCCATTTGTTGACATAAATAATAGGAATGTGCACATACAAACATCGACAGTAGATGGAATAATAGGCTGTGCAGAAGAGGGACGGGTGAAATCACACTGTATCACATTCCAATTACCATTGGTAATCCGTACATAAACAAATTGCGACATCTGTCTGCTGTATAACGTGCTAAATACCGATTACAAGATAACTGGAGTGAAGTGTCGGTGTTATAATGAATAAGGCACTAGTATGCTGGTGAAGCATATATAAACACCATTATGCATGTGGAAGTGCGTATGAGCGGGGAATGTATTGACACAGATGTATATATATATATATATATATATATATATATATATATATATACATATATATATATTTATATATATATAATATATATCTAACAACTAAAATTAACCGCACTCAAAAAAATTGAACGAAGAGAAGAAATTTTAACTAAGAACTGAACTTCGTGACAATAAAAGCATTTAAAAAAATAGTAAATCACACCAACAACTCTTGCAGAACTTTAGCGCTTTCGTCTTATTTATTATCAAGACTTCTTCAGAAAGACATGTTTCATAAGTATGAGCAACCATTTTCACTTCCTTTATATACATTAGTTCTAGCAGGCCATTTAAATTAACAACAGTTCCTTTCCAATAGTAAAGTGTGAACAAGCAGGGTGCTGTGTGCATTTTCATTAACATTACAATCGCAGTTACATAAGGTAAATTAGTCAGACAGTAATAGCCTTGTGGTGCCGTGTGCATACTAAAAGGGATTGTGTGCAAAAAGGGATCGTGTGCAAAAAAGGGGATTGTGTGCAAAAGGGACTGTGTGCAAAAAGGGATTGTGTGCAAAAAAAAAAAAAAAAATTTTGGTGGGAACCGGGAAGGATGACAGTCATGCTGTGATGATTCTAATATAAACACATTACTTATGAGTCTTTGCCTCCAAAGGTAAGTAAAGAAGGGAACGGAGGAAGATGGAGGAGTCAGGTAGAGAGTCCTACTATGCTTTGGTATCGGTGTGTGTGTAGAGTAATGTGTGGGTATGCCACCTGATGGGGGAGTGGGAGGAATGCGGTGTGGACTTGAGGGGGGGCTGGTAGTGAGCCGCCCATGACAAGGAGCATATGGATGACAGAGTGTCCCAGAAGACTGTCAGTGCGGATGGTACCAGCTGTGGGCTGGTTTGGATGGTATCACCCCTTGAATGGCTGCGTGAAATAGTGAGACCGGGGGGGTATAGTTGGTGCGGTCAGTGGGGGCTAGCCTGGAGATTGGGAGCATGTGTGTAGGGGGTATGGGGGAGTCAAAAGTCAGAGAGAGGGGAAACACATTATATTCACTTGCACAGTTGTAAATCCATAAACACATTAAATCTACTTGCACAATTCTTCAAACCCTCTTGCACAGTTCTTCAAACCCTATCACATTTCAATCTCTATACCATTTAAGTGCACATTTAATGTTCAGTGTCTTGATGAGACCTGGATAGACATCATCTCTCAGTTCTATCTGCCATTTTAATTCCCGGACTTGCAGGAATGTGTCCATGTCCCCTACAAATTCTGTTATTTTTTCCAGCACTGTGAATTTGAATCCTGTGAAGTTTGGGCAAATAGCACTGTGTTTAGCCAAGGCATTCAAACTGTCCTGTTTGTGTATTGCTGCAGTGTGTTCTTTAATACGGCTACTCAGCTTCCTGTTCGTTTTGCCGATATATATATTATATACATTTTTACATATTATTGTACATACTCCTTCATATACGAAGTTCTTGATGCATTTTGTTGATACTTGGTATTTTTAACATTGTATCTTTATGCACTGTAGAGGTTTATACTCAAAATTGTATTTCTATTGTATTTTTTATGTATTTTTATGGTTCTATAATGTCATCTATCTCAGTAGATTTATGTATGAAACAGTTGATCAAGTTTTTTAGCACTCATGTACTTTTAAAAGAGTATGCATTTACATATTAGGAAGCCTCGTGCACTCCTTAGCAGATTATGTGGTTTTAACCTAACTCAAACTTACTGTTCACAGTATATTTTCATTAGAAAGGAATTTCTTATTCTTTCAATGTGTTGAGATATTAAGTTTAATTATTTAACAATCATTCAATTATTTTTGGCGCCTAAATCACTATATAAACTATGTTTTTTGAATCATTCAAGGTTCTGATGAAATCTGTGGTAGCAGATGAAAGCGCTCAACCTTTATTATCTGTGGATTTATATGTGAATTTTTGTGTTCTACGTGCTTGGTGAAGTATCTTGCCATTAAAGTATTGAACTGTTAACATTGGAGCAGCGTTTCTTGGATTATCAGCCATATCCTGATATTTTTTTGGATATAGAAATTCCCACAGTGTTCGCAGAAAGCACAGTAGACTACATTTTTTGTGTTGCAGTCATAGTGGTCATGTAGACTGACAGTTCTGTTGCAGTGCGGGAAGGTGACGTTGTTTTTTCGTATGTGTACACAGGCAACACACTTGCTGCAGTCAGACATTCCAGGTTCTGTCGATACTTCGCTCTGTGGGGATGGGCTTTTATTCCTCTCAAACGCACCACCAAAAGAAGAGGTTTGTTTGAAACAGAAGTTTGGGGATGTCCCAAGTAACTTTGTCAGACCTTTTTCTCCTCCCAAGATGTCCCAATTGTTGGTGAGGACCCCTCTGATTCCAAACATATCAGTGGAAATTGGAAGGGGGAAACTTGACACCCAGTCCTTTTTGTTCGGTCCGTTCTGTGCCCTTGCTGTGAATCCCTTTTCCAGGATTGGTGGGTACCTGGAGTGTCTGTGCTGTATGACCTCTTGGAACAGGTTGTCCACTAGATACTCTGGGTATTTTCTTTCTAGGAACAAGTTTCTGAGGTAAAAACCTTCCTTGATGAAAACCTCATCCCTAAAAATGAATCTGGATAACCGGATGAATTGTCCTTTTACAATATTCTTTTTCATGAATTGGGGATGCTGGCTGCTGAACTCTAGATAGTTATTCCGGAAAGTGGGCTTGCGGTAGATGTTGGAGTCAGACTGTCCACTTTCAGGGTCTATAGTGAGGTGGATATCCAGGAATTGAGTGGTGGTTCCGATATGTCCTACTGTGAGGGTCAGGAAGTCCAGACTCTGGAAAAGGGTTTCCAGAAAATTGCTCAGAGAAAGTCTGTCCCCCTTCCAGACAAAAAAGCCGTCATCAATATAACGCCTGTACATTATGGTGTTGTTGAACCCGGGCAGTGATTCAACCTTATCCATTTCCCAGGCACTGAGGACTAAGTTTGCATATGCTGGGGCCATTTTGGACCCCATGGCTACCCCTTTCTGTTGGTGGTAAATCTTCCCGTTGAATTGAAAGAAGTTATTTCTTAATACTGCTTCTGTTAACCTGCATACAGTATTAATCTTAGTCCCGCTTAGGTTGGAGTGCCTGTTCAGGTACTGTCTGGTGAGGGTCAGTCATTTGGCGTGGGGGAATATTTGTGTAGAGTGCTTCTACATCTAGGGTGACCAGTAAATATTCCCCTCCATCCAGCCTTAGTTTGAAGATGTCATTTAGAAAAGCCCAGGAGTCCTTGGTGTAGTATTTGCTGTTCTGTACAATGGGGTTAAGGATGTGGTCCACATATTGTGAAATCTTTTCTGTTTTTGTCCTTCGGTTTGATACCACATGGCGGAAAGGTGGATTTTCAGGGTTTTTGTGAACCTTGGGGATTCCAAAAAATTTCCCAAGGCTGGGTGTCATGACCTGCATGAAGTCTTTTTGTCTTGAGAGATCTCATCCCTGAGGTACAGTTCCAACAGTAGGTTGTCAATTTGTTTAAAGTTTTGTTGTACCTGGTTGATGTTGACCTTTTTGTAGAACTGGTTATTCATGAGGGATGCTTCAAGTGTTTGGATATAGCTCTCCTGCTCCATCACTACTATCCCGGATCCCTTGTCAGCCTTCATGATCCGTAGGGATTTGTCCTGACTCAGTTCCTTCCAAGCCTGTCTTTCTTCCCTGTTCAGGTTGTGCCACTTTGCCGAGGGCTTATCAGAAAGGAGTTTCCTGATATCCCTTTCAGGTACTGCAAAGAGGCTCAGTGTGGAGAGTGCAGGAGTGTACAGGCTCTTCATGGTAAGGGGTCTGTTGTTATCTTCCGAGCTTTCTTCATCTTCTTCCTCTTCATATTGTTGTATATCTAATTTTAGTTGTAACTTTCTCAGGTAGCACTTGAGGTCCAGGATAACATCCGCCGTGTTGGCTCTCTGCGCCGAGATGAAAGAAAAGCCTTTCTTCAGTACCTTATGATGGCTTTCCGAGAAAACTCGTGTGGTGAGGTTAAAGATGTCACCTACCCCTGCTGGAGACCTGAAGTCAGTGCCATCAGGTGCTGGTATCAGTGAATGGGGAGGGTGATCAGGGTGGTCCATCCCAGTAATACTAGTACTGTATCCCGTTCCCACTCCTTCTTCCCCTGTGATTGTTGTTCCCCCTCCTTCCCTCAATATTGTTGGTGTT
>NC_056735.1:931291366-931391366 GCF_019279795.1 Protopterus annectens | reverse complement strand
CAGCAGTGCTTAACACCATGCAAACCCATGCACACCCGCTCCCAACTGCTTTAATGTGCCTTACTCCCTCCGTATCCAATGGGCTTGTTCTGCCCTGCAACCAAATAAACGTCCTTTGCAAGGGTCGGAACCAGGACCCTGCGCACACAGCTAATGTGTATTACCAATACACCATGGCAGATATACAGACATTGGACAGTACCACAAACATATCATACAGTGCAGTCATTCAACAGTATAGGAATGTATTCCATCATGTAGATGTATATGTGAGTGTTTATGTCCAGCATATAGGTACATACATATATAGAGATGTATCAGGAACATACCATGTGGCAACAAAGCATTACAAACGAATGAAGTGGGAAACACCAGCGATGCCTGTATTATGCAGTGGTGTTGCTCTATGTGATCTCAAGACTCCCTCAGACAGACATGTGTCAGTCATACATGCAAATTGTTGTACATTGGCCGTATATATCACTGTGCATGTAATGTACATTAACACAACAGTATATGTCCAATCATTATGTGTGTACAGTACTCTTGCAAGGTGTTGTGTGCAATATCATCACCTTGATAAAGGTAAATGGGGTAACCATAGAGGGACCAGTAGTGTTGTGTGTACAATGGGGTCATCCTCATCATGTGTACCTGGACCATGTAGGAGTGATGTGCATACCAGGATCATGCACCTGAGGGACAGGGGTAAGGATAACAGAAGTATGTTGTGATGCATATTACAAGGGTTTCATGTGTCCAATGAGCATGTGTGTGTAATGGACAGCTATGTATAGGGCAGATGTTGTCCTAGGAGCCAATTGGCCTTAAGTTTCCGTAGGTGAGGGTCAGATGTTGGGGAAGGAGTGTAGGTATGGCCGTGGAGGATAGGTAGGAGCGCAGAAAAGACAGCATACAGGGTTGGTATATGACACTTGGGGGGGATACACCCCAGACGGGGATGGGTGGTCGGCATTCACAAGCCCATGGGAACAGTGGGACGGAGGACCCCAGTCATGGGCAACTGCCACTGCACCTACACAGCTGCAAAGGAGGCAGTGCTATGGGCTGTCCATGAGGGGCAGAATCACCCTGTAAATGTGACACTCCACCCTTGAGCTGGCGTATCTGGCTTTGGCTTTGGAACCCCTTAGTGAGCCACCAACGCAACACATCCAGGACCGCATGACAGCAGACATGTACCTGTCTGGTCCTGCTCTTAGGGGGGACATGCTCCATCCTCAGTGGTGGTACCACCAGAAGGTGGTGCAGAGCCAACAGAGGTTGATATCTATGGCTGGGCCCCAAATGTGCTAGTGCCCAGTGCCATGGTCAGCTAAAGTGGGACAGGAGGTTCTGCTGGGACCTCCCAACCCATTCAGCCTATGGTGTTGCATTTTAAACTCACATATAGCTTAATGATAGACAACAGCATACAGGATTACCTACGACAGTGTGCATAGATATCACCAGCAACCCAACACAACAGATGGTATACATTTGCAGTGGGAGCACAACACATGCATATATACTGCATGCCATCTGTACAATGTGTAGTAGACATGTGACCACAGATATGAACAGTTGCCCATTATTGGCTTGTCACTGGGAACCCCAGACAGTGTCTGTCATACAACTGTCTCATGTGACACATGTCCAGTCAGGGATGTGATGGCAGTAACACATCCCTGTCATCATGTACTGTCTGCAATCCTCACACCATGCTTCTGTTGTGCACAAATTTGTGTTCAGTGTGTAACACAGGAAACAAATGGTTGCACACACTGACCAGTTCTCAGATGGCCCTACAGATGGGGGTTCATCATGAACAGAGTACTGTCATGTCTGTATTATAACATGCAGAATAGCCATTACCACACACATGTTAAACAGGCAGTAGTCTCAATGCAGCATAGCTACACTTACATGCTGTAGTCATGTGTGTCACATCACCCTCCTGTCTTTAGGCTATTTCCCACTGTGGAAAATGATTGAGGTACATCCAGATATCAGCTGTGATGCCGTGTCAGAACACCACATCCAAGTACCACTCACAGTGACTGTCATGGCCAAATAACAACATGTTTCCCTAGATAGCGTACTGTGTTTATCATGCGGATGGCTATGGGAACACCATCACAGCTGTACCACATGCAATCAGCTAGAGGAGGACTGCAATAGCTGCAGAGGCCATCACCTGAACATGTCCATCACTTACAATACACATGCTACTGCTGTGCAGGTGTACTCCTTCACATCCACCAGAGAGTGTGTGGGTGGGACAGGCAAAGTACACCAGGGAAGGGCTTGTAGACTTAACCATAAGCATCATCTGCCACACGCCGAACAGTACAAGGGTCAAACCCCTGACTCACTACTCATTACTATTACATATGCATGACATTACTACATGTGTCACAAAGGCAACATGTTGCTGTGCTGTAAGAACATATATGTGTGTAGGTGAGTGACATCTGCAACAGAGATATAGCAGACATACATTAGGTGTGGCACACATGGCTGTCCATGTGAATGGATGCCATTGTCACCACAACCACACTCTCTAATGGACATGCATTGACACCTTTGCCAGGGCCACAAATACACAACATAACTACTTAGTTTGCCACACTGCAATAATGCACAGGACCACATGCACCACAGGGGATATCTGGAGGTTCTATGGGCTAGGGTATGTGAAAGTGCTTGACATCTGTTGGTATGCCAACGAGGGTTATACTGGGAGTGACTGTGGTTGGGAGCACCACAACCCACACACAGACACAGAGTGCCAGTACTGGCATGCAGGTATGCATTGCTTCATGGGTGTGTAGTGGTTGGCTGTGCAAGATGGCTGTGCAAGGCTGGGTGAGGGGTAATCCTTGGCATCGCGTCACCCAACAATGATGTGCAGTGCATTGGTGTCATGTCTGCAGTGTCCCACACAGATGGGTACTGCATTATCTGGCCTAGAATCCTGGTTACCAATGTGTATCACCATAGCTTTGCAATGCATGCCATGTCTGTATTCAATAGTCCTTCACATGGACATTGCCTGGGATGTGCATGTCCCACAATACTGTACAGTGACATGTACATGTGTACCGGGTTTGGCAGACACATGTTGTGTACACAGCCTGTTATCCCCCGATATGCCAATACTGGCCTGGTGTGGTGAAACCTGCTTATAGTGAGCAGGTCGACCCTGCACCTACATGGATAGTATGATACAGGTATTCCGTGATGTCAGTGGCATGGGTCCATACAGGGCACATGTGTACAGCATTGTCTGGCCTCTGTGGATCACATTTGATGGCACCACATATGTTGCAGGCATTCAGTGTGGAACATAGTGAAGGCACAAAGTCCGCATATATGTGCCTATTGTACCGCTGTACAGGGTGCCATGTTTTCTGCAGGCCACAGCATTCACACCAATGCCTACTATCTGTCATCAATGTGCATGGTACTAGCAACATAGCGGGATATCCTAGGCAAGTTTGTTTGTGCATGGCACATGGGTGCAGGACATATACCGGGTACTAGTAGGGCTGCATACTTTGTTCACCAGGCCTTTTGCCAGATGTATGGGTATGGCTTGCCAACACAGTCCCGTGGCTGACTGACAGCTGTACTCCTCGTGAGGTGGCCAATGTGTCATAAGACGGATACCATATAGGAAAACTACAAAATCCGCTCCCAAACTTGTCCAATGATAAGATAATCATGGCCACCTTTACACAGGCTCTGGCAGACAAACAAACACTTGCCGTGTCCTGTATACAAACCCTACCATATCACACTGCAGCAATACATGTTTAGGGCATGCGCTATGGTGAATACTGGGTTGCAGCACACCTACACCTAGGTGGATGACAACAGCGGGAATGACAAAGGTGGTCATGCGATTTGTACAGAGAGTACACACTCTACAAAGCACTGTACTTGTCTCACACAGGCAGACACACACACACACACTTGGCGTGCCTGGGATTAGAACACCAACCTAACTACATTATTACACTACAGCATTACACAGTTACAGAATGTGCTACCGAGATTAGTGGGACACAGCCCTTCCAGAGGTGTATTTGTAGATGGGTGACATCATCAGACTTGCCAAAGGTGGGTATAAGAATTGTATGGAGTGTGAGCAGTCTAAAAGCATTACTCAGTCCTCAGGCAGACGGTGACCAACACACATACATACACACAGCAAGTCTGGGATTAGAACACTGACCTAAATACATTATTACACTACAGCATTATGCAGTTACAGAATGCGCTACAGAGATTACTGGCACACAGCACTCCCAGAGGTGTATTTGTAGATGGGTGACATCATCAGCCTTGCCAAAGGTGGGCATAAGAAAAGTATGTAGTGTGAGCAGTCTAAAAGCATTACTCAGTCCTCAGGCATACGGGGACAAACACGCACACACACACACACACACACACACACACACACACACACACACACACACACACACAAACACGGCAAGTCTTGGATTAGAACACCGACCTAACTTCTTTACAACACTACAGCATTACGCAGTTACAAAACGTGCTATCAAGATTACTGGGACACAGCACTCCCAGAGATGTATTTGTAGGTGGGTGACATCATCAGCCTTGTGAAAGGTGGGTATAAGAAATGTAAGGAGTATGAGCAGTCTAAAAGCATTACTCAGTCCTCAGGCAGACGGGACACACAAACATGGCAAGTCTGGGATTAGAACACCGACCTAACTACTTTATTACACTACAGCATTACACAGTTACAGAACGTGACACTGAGATTACTGGGACACAGCACTCCCAGAGGTGTATTTGTAGGTGGATGCCATCATCAGCCCTGCCAAAGGTTGGTATACGAATTGTATGGAGTGTGAGCAGTCTAAACGCAATTTACAGTCCTCTGGCAAATGGGGACAGACATGCACACACACGCCAGTGGTGGGAACGGAACTCCTGCCTATTTACAGATCACTATTACAATACTACAAGCTTATGAGTCGCGCCACACAGACTACACATTTCAAGGCTGTCATTATGACCTTCTAGGAATGTGGACATCAACAGGGATGTTGGCAGTTAAGATGTACATACCTGTGAACCTGTGTGTTTAAAGTAGGAATCCATCCTGACCTGGAGTATGCCCATCTGTGGAATGGACAACTACTACCACTATACAGGGTTACAATGGCCATGCCCATACACAGAGGCACATAGCTGACACAAGATGTCACTGGGCATGCTCACACACTTAGTAGCAGAGGGCTGTTCGGAATGCACTATGTGTCCATCTACACAAGGTTATACTGGGCATGCTCATACACTTAGTAGCACAGAGCTGACTGGGATGCACTCTGATTCTAAACACGGAAGGCCACAGTGGCCAAGCTATTACAGGTAGATGTAAAGAACACATTGTAATGGGCTCTGGTGTTAGTAGTTGTCATTGTTAGCAGGAACGCTGCTCTACATATATTTGACACCAATCTTTTACACAACATCTGCTGCTATCCATCACCTTAGATGTACCATCCTATACCAAGCAAAATATCACCACTCGCAGTGATGTCTTGCTAGGAGTGGAAACTGCTTGACCAACACAATGAGCCTTGCTAGAGGTGGCAACTGCTTGAATAACTCAATGAGCCAATGTCCTGCTGTAAGTACAAGGTTGTCCAGTGTTTGTCATTCAGGGATGACATGGCTGACAGTAGACAGGCCTTTGACACATATCACATGCATCCATGATTTAAGGGAGTGGGGATAATACCCAAGTTGCATCCGCCCATACAGTGCCATTCCAAGGCAAATGTCCTAAACACAGGATAACACCCTGACACCTACTGGACAACTGCATTGTTTTCTTATATACGAAAGAAGCACAGACTGGCTGAAAAATAATTCACTTTACTTCGAATAAATTAAAATAATACAAACAAAAGCAAATATCCAAGTGAGGTCAAGTAAGATAAGCGCTTTCGTTTGGTGGTTACCAAACTTTGTCAAACAAGCAAAACATCACTTCCTGTTGGTTAAATACTCCAATTTAGTGATGTAATCCATACTTACACTGCGGAACCTTAAAGATACAATGTATCCTAAATAGTGTAACAATAGCCATATAACCATAGCATTTTATAAATCAACTGTTACCATCTATCAGTACATAATACGCTGTCGCTTCTGACAATGAAAAACAACCCTCAAACCATATATGAAATCATCAGAAAATGAACCATTTAAAACTACCTATGTACATATTAATATAATAAAAGTTTGAAAGTAAAATTGTGTTAAATAAGACTTTTAAATAACATTGACTTACTTACATCAATAACCTACAACAACTCGATGCCTAAATAGTCTCTGTTACACGTGCATCTTGATCAGACCTTTTGTCAACAAGTAAATATCGTCAACACTACATATAATTATTCTCATGTAACGGTGATGGCCTTTAGATATGCTGACAATCAAGGCTCATCACACTTATTTTATACATTTCTGAATTTTGCAACAGTGTTTGATTTCATTTGCATACATAGTGGTTCTGATTAAAATATTAACATTCATTTTACAGTGTCAATGGCACAACAGGTAGCATACTCACCTTTAGAGCAGAATGATGTGGGTTCTATTTGAACACCAGCTAGATGCAGTGCTGACACTGCAGTGCAGCATAAGGGGGGAAGGATGCTCCATTCCTGAGTGTGACATTAAACTGAGGTCTCATTTACTGGAATTGACAGTAGCTCAGGATGAAGTAAAAGATCTCACAGTATCTATTGAGAAGAGTAGGAGACATTCTTGGATGCACTAGACCAATTCCCTTTAGCAGTATAAATATTATCTTGCATCTCCACTGAAAAGTGACTGCTAGCCTAGTAGGAGTTACTCAGTCAACAAAGGATAAATAAATAAATAAATAAATAAATAAATAAATAAATAAATACTGTCATTATGCAGTCATTTGCATGTGCTGCATATCATACTCCCCGGGATTCATGAAGCTTGCTCCAGGTGCCGGAGTAGCGTCGGTGATCTAGTGCCAAATATGGCCACCGAGCGATTCAGGTACGAGCTGTTTCCACGTGCACTACCAGCGTACGCCAGAGATGCGCAGCTCCCAGTGCATGTATGATAATTACCCCAGTGTAGCAGTGTAGCATGCAAATGAAGGTATATAGCAAGTCATGAAGTGGTGCAGGCATAGCATAAGCATGAAGAAATGTAAACCAAAAAAACAGTTTACATTTTTTCAAACATAAAATCGGAGCCATGAAAGCGGACCAAACTTACGTATTATAATGTTAATATATGCCAATGGCTAAATATATAGCTAATGGCATAAAAAAGCATGCACAACACATAAAAAATAGCATTTAATGTCATGGCCACACTAACACAAAGTAAAACCGCAGTGCATCTGTGCGCAAACGGGATCACAAGAAAAATATATTTAGATGTCATAAAACTGCAATGTAACACAATTCACGAATTCCCCATAATAGTCAATGGCACGCATGCTACACCACAACAATGGTGCAAGGGTTGCTAAGGGTCTGTGACAGTCAAGTAATACTGAATTGCAAACCCCCGCTGGCATAAGGATGTACCACACGGCGTAGCGGTACAACACCGAGGAGTGACCTGGAGGTAAACATGACATCGAGAGAGGGGTGTGCCACCATAGCTGTAAGCACATTGGATCATTGCTAATCCGGATTGCCTGTTGCTAAGCAAAGCGGCAGGATAGGGGTGTGGAAGTAGCCATAGCTTTGCTTAGCTGAGAGCACACAAGGTAACCAAAAGTGCATGTTAACATGGATGAAAACACGCTCGAAACCCGGTAAATGGCTGTGCGTGGCGCGCACCATAGCTGAAACAGGAAGGATACAGGAAGACAATAAGGAAATGCTGCAGCATGGTAATTGGAGTACAAATGAGTAATTAACACCTAGGTACTTACAGTGGGCCATTGACAACAGCTAACAAGGCTGCTAGCAGCTACCTGCAGAACAGGAAAGTGGAGGTGCCGTACAGCAAAGAAAAGAGAACTGTCACAGCAGAACAAAGCAAACTTGCAATAGATCAGCTACATAACACATTTCCCAACACAATCTTGGGTTGTGAAAGTACTAAACAAGAAAGCCGGCAGCTGGATGCATGCCTGACTATGGGAGGGGAATCGGGTTGAAAAGTGAAGTAAAGGGCAATAGATGAATCATGGCAGCCAAGTGTAAGTCAACATCAAAGGACCCACAATAGCAGTACCTGCTGTAAAACCAATAATTAAGATACCCTGCAGCTGGAATTGCACAAACACACCCAATTACACCAGCATCATCCATTGCACAATAGTATAAGGTGTGAAAGCCCCACACGCACACTTGTGTATTCCGAGACACTCTGCACCATTGGTGTATACAGACGGGGAACTTTTAATATGTACATGTTAGGGGCTGCCATAGCTTTGATTCACCAGCATGTATTGGAGACTGAGGGTGGTGTGAAGGATGATGCTGACAACCATCTCAGGCACCGGAGGAGGAGAAGAGTGTTCAGAACCAGGATAACATACCAGGGGCTACATGATCTGGAGATAGTAGAGCATTACAGGGTGGACAGAGACATCATACACAAACTTGTTGAGCTGTGCCGGCCATGCCTCAGAGCCAGAAGTAACAGGGGAACTCATCCCAGTAGACACAAAGGTATGTGTAACCTTGAGAATACTAGCCAGAGGTACCTTCCAAAGGCCAACTGGGGATATCATGGGGATCTCACAGGCATCAGCATCCAGGGTACTCCACCAGTTCCTGGATGCCATGTTACCACATGCCAATGAGCACATATACTTCCCCCGAATGCAGGACGAGTTGGCCAGCAATATGCATCTCTTCCACCGTGTGGCAGACTACCCAGAGGTACTGGGTTCAATAGACACTTTTTGTGAAATGGTATATGATGCAAGGAGTAGCATCTGCTTTATTTAGTCAGAATGTATTAGTGCCCACCATGAGAAAAGGGGTCCATGATGTAGCATGTCACAATACTCTGTACTGAAGAAGAATTTGCCAGTGGATGACATACCATCACAATTCAACTTACAAACTGAAGCGTAAAAAGGTGACAGATAAACCATAAAAAATGCAAGAAAGGCCTAGCCAGACTACAGTTATCACCATGTAATACCTTAAAACTCCTGCAGATACCTATGAGATATATCCAAGTGACTCCTTATGAAGATACCAGAGTTCCAGCTTTATGGTTTGGAATACTCGCAGTCTGTTTTTATTCTTTAAGTCTTTATAGATGCATTTAGGCCATAAAAAACAAACCCTAATAACTATAGAGATATAAATTTGGTGTTTTTATGATCTCATTAGTACAGCTTAAGTGGTTTGTTTGTCTATACATTAGAAACACAGCACTTTAAATCAAGTCTGATGTCCATAAACCTAAGGGTGCTTTCAAAATATCTCAAATCATTTAAACGAAAGGGTAGAAATTCACACAGACAAACCATTCTGTACAAACTGTAAGAAAATCCCAGCCAGGCTAGAATCTTCACTGTATACTATCCATATCTCTCAACCTCTTAGAGCAAACGATCTGGACAAAGCCATGAATAATATGGGGACAAAGGCCCAAAACAGGCACATTTTTAAATATTGCTCTTACAAACTTAAAAGGTATATACAGTAAAAGGTTTTATATTACCATGGATTTTCTGAAGGGCATGAAGTTTGAATCTCAAATGTCTGTCATTATTTTCTGATTTCAATCTTTAATGATTTGCCAGAAAACCACAATTTTATTCAAAATGGACCAAAAATATGAGGCAGAAATCTCGACATTCTGTTAAAATCTGTATAGTTAAGCTGTATGATACTATCTTAAACCTCCTGTAGTAGAGGCTCATGGGATATATGCAAATTACGCTTAAGGATATAAAAGTGTTTCAACTATATGGCTTCTGAATGCCCCTGACTTTTATTTTTCACTTTTTAAGTCTTTATGGGTACATTCATGTTTCAATCTTTTTATGTCCCCATCAGTAGAGCATAACTGATTTGTTTGGTTATACTTTAGAAGCACAGAGCTTAAAGTCAAGCAGACCCTCCCCCCACACACACACACACACACACACACACACACACACACACACACACACACACACACACACACACACAAAGCCCATCCATATATACATTAATAGAAGCAGAGGCAAAAAGACAGTCTCTCACACATATGCAGAAACTCAAGATGCATACACACACACACACACACACACACACACACACACACACACACACACACACACACACACACACACACACAAGTATGTCCAGCAATTACAGTCACTTTCTTCACTGCTCTGCACCTTAGATGTCTCATTGAGATTACATGAATGAAGAAATGCATACAGTGCAAAGCAATGCATCTCCCCCCACATTCTCCTCAAATTCCTGATATTGTAAAACGTAACTGATTTACATCATGAAGTTAGTTACTAAATTCAGACATTTATTGATTCATACATTTTGTTCAGAGAAAGCATGTTCTACTGACTTTTTAAGTGAATCCGGGTAAGATTTAACAACTGCCCCTGTGTTTTGTTCTCTGCCACCCCATTATTGTTGGCTTTGTCTAGAATTCTTGAACATAGACTTTTAAGAATTACACACACGTGCACTCTTTCTTTCCCACTCTTTCTCTCTCCCACAGACAAATAGATGGTAACACACACACACACACACACACACACACACACACACACACACACACACACACACACACACACACACACACACATGCACCAGTCACATTGATATGCACTCATATACATGCATACACACGCTCACACACAAGCAGACAGGTTTTATTTTCTTTTCACTCTGTCCAAGCTCGATGGCTGCGTAATATGTTGTTGAGAAGCTGACGACGTAGCGTAATACCGGGCCCTTCTTTTATATTAATACCCCACTGGGAACATCTGTTTTCTAATGGAATATTGTTCTTGTAATCCACCTATTTTCTTGTTAGACAATGAATGAATGTGGGTTATTTTAGTATATTTATTTTAGAGGTGTCATCAGGTCAATAAGCTACTCTTGAAGCCTTTTATGTATCAGTAAGATTTTTTTTTTTTTGCTGTGATGTTAACATTCAGGTAGAATGAAATGTTTGTTTTATTTTCTAGGAGTGACTGCACAGCAAGTGTTTATTGACTCAGATGGACTGCAGTCTGTCAGAAGTATACTGAGTCTAACTCAGGCAGCACACAGAGAACAATGGACATGCATGGCTGTGTTCTTTCTGCCTAAAAATGAAACAATTCAGGCTTGTTTTGCAAATATCTCTCTTCCAGTCTGTAAGTAACCAGATTAATTATTTTGCTGTTTGTGGTTTGTTACTTCTTATGCTGGTAAATTTTGTGATATGATGTGACAGGTGTTTGGTATTAAAGGAGTGCATCAGTGGTATAACTAAAACTGAAAATAATCATTAATATTCTTAGGCAAGTTTTTTAAAAAAAAATGTCATTGAATGGGCTGGATTCATTAAACCCTACAGAACTCACTGAAACCATGCTCACGTTGTGGCACAATGTGCACACAATCGTACACTAATTAGTATTCAGTAAATGGCGCAAACCAGATAAACATTATGGCATGCTAATTAGTGAATAAACTGCTGCTCTTGTCCCTGTGTACGAGCATCAGGCTAAAGTCTATGCTGCTGTTGCTGCTGATAGACCTCGGGGAAGGAAGAGAAAGGTATTTAGACCTCATTTAATTTTTCATGGTCTGCATGAAGTGGAAATAATATAGCACTAGAGAGGGTACAGAGACCCACTCCAGAAACTCTGCAATCTCGGTCATCCTCACCTGAGACCAAGGGCAAACCAAGTGGAAAAATACCTATGCAGACCAAGGTATGTGTAGCACTTAAAATTGTATCTAGAGAAGCCTTTCAGAGTTCCACAGTGGACATTCTGGTGGTATCACAGGCATCAGCATCCAATAGACTTTATTAAGGGCATCACACTGTCATTAAATACTTGGATGTATCGATTAGTAAAAAAGCTGGGGGAGGTGTTTCATCCAACATTTATAGAAAGCCAACATTTTCAAATTCATATTTCCATTTTTAATAATTTCCATCCTTTACCACAGAAGAAAGGTTTGGCAAAAGGGCAATATGTAAGGTTGGCAAGGATAATTTAAGACCATTTGGATTTTAAAATAGAGTGTGATCTTTTATGTAAAATGTTTTTGGAGAGGGGGTATTCTGAAAGGATGATTCATGAAATTAGGCATGAAGTCAAACAGGAAAGGCATCAAAGATTTAAAACATTACTTGGCAAGAATTTTGAAAAGGACAAAGGTGATAGTACAAGGGTTATGTTGAGATGGGTTCTGTTCAGAATTTTGAAGCTCAATACTTCAAATTTCATATGATCAAAGATCATATGTTTGAAGTTTCAAAACTTTGAAATCCTGAATGGAGATCGGCATACAGCGCAGACTGGGAGATTTCCCTTGTCCTCACTGTAGTGCGATCTCGGAGTTGGTATATTTAAGTTGCTTGGGATGTGGGGGGTGCAGGGGGGCTTGCCCCCCTGCATACACATGTTTTAGTGTGTTGTGTGGTGTTTTGGGGGAGGGGTTCACAATTTTGAGATTCCAAGATCTTGAGATACTGAACTCGATATTCTGAAACTCGAGATTTAGGGATTTCGAAATTTTGTAGTAAACCCGTTGAGGCAGATAGAAGACCATTCAATGCAGCATTAAATTTAAAATATTTTCCAGACTGTTTCAGTATAAAATAATCATTAACAACAACTGGGGTATTTTTAGTTTTCATCAAGCTGTTAGTGATAACATAGGTGACCATCCACAATTTGTTTTTAAAAGGGGACAGAATCTTAAAAACAGTTTGGAAAAGAATATGAACAATTTTAATGAATTAAGGGTACACAACAATATTAATAAGAATAAATGTGACCATTGTAGTCAATATGACCACATTTTTATTGGGAACACTATTAAAATAAATGATGGAATTATCAGTCTACCAATGAATTGTACCTGTTCATCTAAGGAAGTGGTCTACATCTGTTTATGTGGAAAATGCAAAGCCTTTTATGTGGGTAAAACTGAAAGAATGCTTGCTAAGAGGATATATGAACACTCTTACAACATTAAAAAGGACAATGAGGCCAATGCATTTTGTAAGCCTTTGAAATTATTTCCAGACTACACAGAATTTAAATTTGCAGTTTTAGAGCAGGTCCCTGAAAACCTACATGGAGACCAGTGGGAAACATTAGCTGAATACCAGGAACTGCAGTGGCAATTTAAACTGAATGCAGATACACCCCATGGTTTAAATGACAACATCTCAGTAAATAGTGTGTTAAAACTTAGATCAGCTAAGCTTTAAAGATAACTAATAAAATGCATGATACAGGTTTTTAAGAGGTGAAAAATATATATTTTTCAGTTATTTGCCAGCTTTTTACATTTTAAGATGGGTCCATTTTATTATACATTTGTTTTTGGTCCATTTCCTTTTCTGTCCATTTTAAATTTTAAACTTTGAATTTTTTTAAATTACATCATATTTGTAATATTATAATATTTAATTTTTGTGATTGTTTGTTTACAAAGTGTTAATGTGTTTTAAGCGTGTAAGTTTTTTTTAATTATATGATATTTTTAGTTTAATTGTTTTACATAATTAGTGAATAGTTTGAGCATCACATGATACAGTACATTTGATTATATAATGATTCTCTGGGTATGTTTCATCCGGTTCTGATGAAGTCCTCTGTTGGGAAGGACGAAAGCACTCAACCTTGTTTTTGCCTTAAATAAATTAAAAAACACTAGTCTGGTGCCTATTTGGAATTATTTTTTTGGTCTGTACCTAGTTTGGCAGAGTGATTGTAGATTAATAATGAGGACACACCAAAAACAAGTCCATGAATGTTCCGTTACACCAGACATTTTTATGTGCATGTCCACTGTCACTCTATATCTTCTCAATCCTTATCTCATGCAGTTTATGCTACAGAGCAGGGCAAATTCTGATTGAGAAGACAAGTCATAGCAATACACTATTAGGATGTGCATGAATATGCCAGGACAGCACCTCCTATGGATACACTTTAAACGCTGAAAGCCCATAACACTGAAATTCAAAACATTGAGACCAAAATCTTGAAAATTCAAAACACTGACAACTCAAAACATTGAATCCCATAACATTGAATATACAGAGGAAACCAACATTTAATATATGCCAGCACAACTACATACAGAAACAAATAAAAATATATCAACTCTGAGATCGCACTACACGGAACAAAACAGCAAACTTACCATTCTGCACTTCATGAGCCTGTTTAAATTGTAAAAAACTAACCTCAACCTTCTCTTAGAAACACTGTTTCTCTGTTAAAACATTGCACATTACTGTATATCTCTGCGATACCGCAGTTTCATAGGTAATCTCAGCCATGTTCCCTTCTTACCTGCTATACTACAACATAACACATCTTAGAGTAGTGTAATGGGATCTCAGAGTTGATATATTTAAGTAGTAGGTGGTGTGGAGGACACAGCCCCCCTCAAAGGGGGTACAGGGAGGGGCTTGCCACCTGCTTATAGTTGAAGAAGTGTAATATGTTTTTTTTTTTATTTGTTTCTATATGTAGTTGTGCTGGAATATAGTACATGTTGATTTCCTATGCATTTTCAGTTTTATGGGATTCAATGTTTTGAATTTTCAGTGTTCTGAATTTTCAAGATTTTGGTCTCATTGTTTTGAATTTCAATGTTATGGGTTTTCAGTGTTCTAAAGTGAATCCCCTCCTACATCCTCAACAGCCCTGTGTCTGTCGTCACCTCCTCTAGTCTCATCAGAATATACAGCAGTAGCTTTAGTAGGATGACGGAGGAAATGTTCATCTAATATGATGTAGAAAACTGTCCTTACTGTGAAGAAGCATACTGCACACACTTTTCAGGATATCCAGTCCTTCACAAATAGTTAGTTAGTTGTGAGAAGAGAATCATCTTATAATAGCATGGCATTTGTATGTGCTGTTATTTGTATGGCAGATACATACATCAGGTAGGGGTGCTTTAGTCAAGTGTAACACATTTTTACACAGTGAACTCCCACATCTGGTAGGCCATACAGAGCTATTCTCTCTGATGCATACCGATTAGTGTTTGACAGTGCAGACTTCTCCTCAAGGTGTACTACTAGATGCATGTGTGATACATCTTTCTGTGCTGCCACCAGTAAATCCACAGCTCAGTGACAACATTGATAACAGGAGGTTGATTCTTGCAGGGGGGATTGTAGCTTATGCATCATGCAGACCTGTCAATTCAGCAAGACTGCTACTGATTTCAACTCCAGGTTTAACACTGTCACTCATAACCCCTCCAAAAAGTGGTCACCTTTGGGGATGAGGTGGTGAATTCCCATTATAAAATGCTGACAATCATTACAGTTATACACATCTGTTACTGCAGAACATGTATAACTAGTTACGACCACATATTACATCAATGCCCTAGGTTAATGGTTGTAATATTTTAAAGGTGTCCATGACTGAGCCTGTTTCTTTCGGCATTTGTTCAGCAGTCTGTTGCTTTGTGTCCTAAATTGTTTCAGAGCTATGGAGACATATCAGTCCTATTCAAGCAAGTCATTTTGCACATCTTCAGAGTATGCACATACCCCACTATTGTATATACCATCCTTGCTCATGGTCTTCTCCAGTGAGCATGTCAGTGATGTTTATATCACAACCATTCACCTCCATTGACATGTAACCTTGTGTGACTATCACTTGTATATTATCATGTGTGCTTACATCATAATATATTTGCTCTGGAGGTGTAAACAGCAGTATGTACTGTGCTATCTACATATGTGCATAAAGCTATCCTACTGACTTGACTTGGAAAGTGCACATACATTGACACATCCTATTTTGAGGGCATTTCCATATTTACCATGCCCTTTTCCTCTATGTTCATTCCTGTCATTCATGTCTGCGCACATTTTCATCAGCACACTTTCCCTGCCCAGTGCACCTTTCCTTGTAGTTGCCCTTGCTGTTTACCCTCCATGTATTACTATGTTACCGCTGTTATTGCAGTCTTTTCACTACTGGTAGTCATTGTGTCTGTCTACACAACCTTGCAGAGCAGGTTTGCTCATAGGCAAACTTGAATGCCTCTTCTTTCTTTACTCATGCTGCGCTGAATGGTTTCCTGGCAAGCAGCACTGTTGCTGGCCACAAAATCTTGCTTGTATCTGTGTAAGCATGATAAACAACTTGAATATGTGATTAGCATTGCTGCTCATTGCACTACACATAAACTCCGTGCAGGCTTTGCATGAAGCCTACATGGAGTTTATTGAAGCCTCAGCATTATTTTAAAAAATGTAACTATTTCACTGAAATCAACTTTTTTTTTCAACTAAGCACAAAAACAATTACGGCTATCATAATATAATTTACATCATAAACTTGTATTTAATGATAGATTAGATAGCAATACACTTTGTGTAAGTGTTGGTTAAAATGGGATTTACTAATTTCTAACAAATAAGCCGTGGAATCAAAAGTTGATACTGTAGTTGCATAATAGAGGGGCAGTGACATGGGATAGGGCATAAAAGAGGTAAAAGGCAGAGTTAGGACAGAGAAATGTTTTGGTAACTTCAGCTACAGCTCAACAGATGGTAAAGGGTCTTATTATGGAAGACAAGAGTGACCAGGTTACTGGGCTTAGGCTTAGCAATACCCAGTAGAATAATATTAAGGTGCTCATTTTGGGAGATGCATGGATATCTGACATCACACAGAATGCTAGTAAAAAGAAGGTCATAAAATGAGATCCAAACTTCTACTTTCTCAAAACAAATACATTATGTTATGTATTTATCTGTTTAATAGAATTGTGGTAGACCACTGGTCCAGTGGACCAGTTTCAGGCTCAGCCTAAGATAAGACAAAGAAGAAAGTTGTATTTTTCAGTGAAAGAGGCTAATATTAGTTTCTTAGCAAATAATGTTAGTATCAGGCATATACAAAGCTTTGTATGTATCTTGGTTCTTTAGTTCAACTCTCAGATTCATGGTCATAGTTCAAAGGAAAAACTGACTAAAAATACCCTGAAAACATTTATTTATTATTTATTTATTTATTTTACATTTGTTTACCGGGTTAGTCCAACTGGATACATATCCATTTTCAGCAGAGACCCGTGGAGAAAAGCTCCACAGTAAAAAAAGGCTTTGAGTTACATTTCAATGATTTCATAATCACATGGTAAGGTAATCAAAAGTTTAAACATATCAGTTACAAGAAAGTTCAAGGAGAAAAACCTCTACATAAATAAAAAACAAGACTTAGGTTTGCATTACATAATAAAAATTCTGGATAACATAGTAAGAAGAGACATCAACTTAAAACTTAGCTATAATTTGAGTAATTCATGTAGTATGTGGATTAGTGAAGACATAGGTTCCCTGGACAATATTAAAGATTATATTATAGGCTCCAAGAGATGGGTAAAGATTTATCGAATAACATGCTCATAGGGATTAATAAGTAGAAGGGTGTTACAGTGAAATAGAGATCATATAACATAGTTTAGCAGGGCGGTAGTGTAATAAGAGAGAAAAGAGATGGCATCGGGAAATAACATGGAGGGTATTGGGATTTTTAGGACTAGTCGGGTTTGGTACAAGGACATAGCCAATGAGCTTTTAGGAAAGATTTGAGGTTACTTTTGAACTGGCTAAGGGAGGTAGTTAGTCTTAGGTCGTTAGGAAGGGAGTTCCATAGTTTTCCGATGGAATTAGCATAAAGAGCATCCCCACCGAAGTTATTAGATTTGATAGTTTGTACTAGTGCACTATTGGAGGATCGAAGGCAGCTGAGATTAGAATAGGGGGTAAAAAGTTTGTTCATTGAGGGGGTTTTGTGTGGTTCCTTGATTATTTTAAATGCTTCAGTAAGTTGGTTAAGTTTAAGAAGATTGGGGAGTTCTAACCAGGCGAGTTTTTTTAGGTTTAGGCAGTGATGAGTATGGTACGGTTCTCCTGTTACGAATTTGGCAATATGGTTATAAGTCATAGAGAGTTTGTTGAGCTCAGTTTTATTGAGGAAGGAGAATACTGGGGAGGCATACAGTAGGGTGGAGAGAAGGTGTGTACGTGCAATGGTTAGTTTGGTATTGGGAGTTAGAAAGTTTTTAATTCTATACATGGAACCTAGTTTCTTGTTTACAGTTTTTATAGTTTGACTGATGTGCATATCAAATTTGAGCTTGTGATCAATAGTGACTCCTAGTAGTTTGGCATTTGTGACAGGCTCTATGATGGTACCATTAGTGGACTGAACATGGAAGGTCATATTATTAGTAAGTGGAGGGTGTTGTCCTAAGGAAGTGGCTGAGGTGGGGAAAATTAGTAGTAGCTTGGTTTTTGTTGGATTCAAGATCAGTTTCCTCTCTATGAACCATGTTTCAACTGCAGCAAAGCAGTTTTGGGTAATTACTTGGAGATTATGGAGGGAGGCGTCGGAGCAGATCAGTGTGGAGTCATCTGCATATTGAATGCAGGTTGCTTTCGGGATGACTGAATAGAGATCGTTTATGAATACAGAAAAAAGAAGGGGACCAAGTATAGAGCCTTGGGGAACTCCTATGGTGTTAGGTAGTAATTGAGATAGCTTGCTTTGCCACTGGACAGCTTGTTGTCTACCTGAAAGGTAGGCATCAAACCAGCTTAGGGCTGAGTAGTCAAGGTGAAGGGTTTCCAGGGTGTGGAGCAGTGATTGGTGATTAACCATGTCAAAAGCTTTTGACAGGTCCAGAAAGAGAGCAGAGGTAATTAGTTTATTATTACGGTTGCAGTTGACTGAGTCAACAAAGGAAAGGAGGGCAGTGGTTGTACTGTGATGGGGGTGAAAGCCATGCTGAGTGTTAGACAAAAGATTATTTAGAGTAAGATAGTGCAGGAGTTGCTTGTGAACACACCTTTCCATTATTTTTGCTATTGGGGACATTATTGCTATAGGTCTGAAATTTGATATTTCCGTGGAGGAGCCACCCTTGTGAAGTGGGATGACATATGATATTTTCCACATAGAGGGGATTTTAGACTCTGTTATGCTTCTATTTATCAGGATGGAGATAGGGTAGGCTATAACATCTGATGCTATTTGTAAGTATTCAGCTGGGAGTCGATCGGCCGATAAGCTGGATGGTTTAAGTTTCTTCAGTAGGGAGCTAATGTAGGAGGTGGATATTGGATGAAGGCTAAAGGCAAGTGGAGATTTACCAATAGCATTGGTTATGGAGGGGGTAGGATTAGTTGTGGAAGGTGTGGAGGAAGGTAACTTGCAGGCTAGGGACTGGATGGTCTCAGTAAAAAATGAGTTAAACATATTAGCTATTTCTTCCGGATCTTTACCAGTAAGTTTAGCGGGGGTAGGAGTAGAGGGTTTCCCAGAGTGAAGGAGGTTGTTAAAACCTGCCCAAAACTTTTTTGGGTTATTCTGATGTTTGTCCTGGAGGTGACAGTAATAGTTCTTTTTATCTTGGGTGATAACTGACTTTGTAGAATTTCTTAGCTGCTGAAATTTAATGCGATCTAAGGGCGCTTTCGTGGATCGCCACTCTTCCCATGCTTGGTCTCTAAGCTTAATTTTTGATTTTGTTTCCTTAGTTAGCCATGGTGCTATGCGAATCTTTGATCTTATAAGGCGGTTTGGTGCATGGGAGTCCAGTATTTTTAGAAATGTGTCATTGAAGTAACCCACACTCTCATCTAGGGGAAGTGACTTTAGCATGGACCAGTTACAGGATTTAAGTTCATCTAGGAAAAGTGCTGGAAGAAATTTCTTCTTATTTCTAACAAGTCTATATATAGGAGGTCTTGTGATCACCATTTTGTCCTTCATTATATAAGTGACTAGGTGGTCACTGAGATCATTGGGGAGGGTACCTGTGGTATAGTTATGTGTATCTTTATTGGTAAGAATCCAGTCGATGGTGCTTTCATTTTCTTAGTATTACCAATTCTTGTAGGAGAAGTAATGTTTTGGGAATAGCCATATAGGTTAATGGGTAGGGGATTTGTCTGGTCAGAAAATTGTGTCCAGTCTATGTTGACGTCTCCCAGTATGAGCTGAAAGGCACTTTCAATTTATAACAAAAACAAACTTTTTTTTTTTTTTTTGCTGTGGAGCTTATGTTGGTGGATATCCCCACTTCCCCCTATGACTTACATATATAGTCCAAACCGACAAACCCACAACAGTAGAGCAAAGTGCATAGCCAACATTAATTAAAAGCAGCTGTCACTGACAAGTATTTGCTGTGTTGTCAATCAAACAAATCACATTCACTTATCTGTCTGGGTCCCCAGTTCTTAACTGGGGCACCTTCTGTGCATAATGGCTTGTCCTCCTTATGTTCACATTAGTGTTCAGTAGATATTCTGGTTGCCTCCTATATCCCAAAGACATGCTGTAGGCAAACTGTTGATCCTTAAATATAGTCACAATCATGCAAACTGTGAATGAATGTATGTGTGTATGTGTGTGTGTGTGTGTGTGTGTGTGTGTGTGTGTGTGTGTGTGTGTGTGTGTGTGTGTGTGTGTGTGTGTTTGCCATGCAAGAGACTTAGATCCTATACAGGATTAGTTTCTCTGGCCTTGCACCCTATACATGTCAGTGTAGGCTTTTGGCTCTCCCTCATCATTCAAACAGGTCTAAAGTAGGAATCAGAGCATGAATGAATGAAATTAACGTAAAACAAAAGGAGAAGAAATTAAAATGACAAAAGTACTCATCAAACATTTTAAATAATAAAACATGCAATGCAAGAGGGCTGTAAGAACCTGTAACCCCTCGTGTGGAGATCACTGTCTCCATTCAACCCAGACTTTGAATGAACTAAGTTCAGTGGCACTGTAAAAATGAAAATGTTATATTGTGCCATAAGGTAAGATGATAGGCTGTTATGGAGCATTTAAAATAGGCAAAGTCACATTATTTGCTAAGAATTGTTTTAGAATATATTGACAGAGAATATTTTCTTACATACAACAGAAAAATGTTCAGCACTAAAAGACACCCAGCAGCACTCCACTCTCCAGGTAAAGACCTTTGCTCAACCAATAAGCTCTTAGTAATCAGAACAGTTTAATAACTCAGCATGTGACACACTATACTCCTGTTATGTAGCTAAACTCTGGAAAATCATCCCAAATCTACTTAAAGCAGACTATGAAACACCTAAACCACTCCTGGTTGTGGAGATGCTCCCCATCTGTGTAACTCCATTTTATCTTGACAGCCCATACCCCCTACCCCTTTATAAGCCCTTCTATACAACAAACCTTTCTACTCCTCCTCAATTTCCTTACTGTCCACTATGAAACAGTTACCTACTTGCATGTAGATGTCTTAAGAACTATCTATGTAATGTATCTTTCTAAAAAAATGTTTTGTCATGAGTATCTTAAATGTTTCTGCTGCAGCTTTTCTCCCTCACTCTCAGCTGAAAATAGGATTTGCCCAGTCCAACTTTGCCAGTCAACAAAGAAAAAATAAATAAATAGGAATTAAATAAATAAATGCATGTGTAGAATTTGGGGTATGCAAGAAACTGTTAGAATAAATAGGTTCACTGTTATTATCAAAAGAGTGGGGTATATCCTTGGGGGACAGTCATAGTCCAGAGGTATTGGCTCTTAGTTAAGTCACACCTAATGACATGTGCACAGTTCTGAATAACATATAGGAAGACAGACAGCAAGCTGCTGAAAAAAACTTCATAGAACAGCCATTAGAAAGGTGTCTATAACTGCAAGTGAAGAATATAATCAGATGACTTAGGAATTAGTGGTCTTATTATCAGAAACAATAAACATAGGGGGAAATTATATTGGTGCACAAGGTATGTGAAGAAGATGTGAAGACCTCATGCTGAACAGGGGTCATAAGGTGGAGAGGAGAAAACACAGATAGCAGATTATGGAGACCAGCTTCTCTCTTTTTTTTGTAAAAGTGCATTAAGTACAGGGTTGCAGACTGTGCAGCCTTATTGTCTCTTTCTACTCACCAAGTGTAATTTAATGTAATGCCTGGATCCTTTTCCATGATAGTATATTGGGAAGCTGGTGCTTAAAGTTAAATGTGTACTCATTTATTTATTTTTTCTTTGTTCCTTTTTTGTTCCCTGGCTCATCCCTAGGACAAATCCTCATTCGCTGACTCTACTGAACCTCCATTCACATCCCAGGTCAATTCTTTGACTATGTTTGAAGCCAGCACGGAGGGGAACACCTGACACAGCGTCATACTGCTGCCTGGAAACATTTTCTCCCATTAATTCCCATCCCATGCATACAGGTAATGCCCCAGGAAAAGAACATGCAGTGAATGTCAGGGGTGCCCATTCTATCACTTCTGCAAGGGGCATGAGGTCAGCAAGGTGTCCCATCCTTACCTCTAGGAAGTACTCACACTGCTGTCTTTCCAGTCTGTACCAGGGATATTAATATGCTAGTACATCCTGCACTTGTCCCCAGGATGTGCACACCAGTCTTCCAGCCTGTGGCATCAAGCACCGTAACTGGCTTTGGGTCATAGGCTGGGCTTTACCCCTCTACACTGCTGGCACATACTTAAATTTATGCACTACATTTAAACTGAAGCTCATTTAAACTATGGTTATAGGAGTGATTACTTCATTTGTCACAAGTATGAATACAGCAAAAGAGCAAGTATGCAATAGGGCATAGAAAAGGTGTGTACTGTATAGATAATATCACACTCTAAGGAGGTTTTCAAATTTTTGGGAGTGTGGCGATATCTATAAAATATCTATCACTTAGTGTCATATAGAACTTCTAAAATAAGAAATTGTGTTTTATGTAAATGTAAGTAGTAAATTATGTAACTAATATTATATATTGATGCAAGATAGTTATTCTGCCAAAGTCTGTATATGATTTTGGGCTGGTAGGGTTTGCAGTACATACTGTGCAGTGATATGCTTGAATGGAAATTCATTTTTATTGTGTATATGGTTACAGATAATAAAAGAGCTGATTACTTGCACTATTTTATTGGGAGTCATTGTTCTGTTCAGTCTGAAATCATTGGGTAAATTCTACTACTTCTTATTCTCAAAATGTCGGATCATATTTTGAGCAACAATGGGTAATAATTAGTAGGGACGCTATGCGTTACATCTATTTTTAAATTGTTACCCAAAGTGAGGAGTTCTGAAATTTATAGATGATAGGGTTGTGGTTTGATTTTTTTCTATTGAACTTTAACATGGCTTGATGGATCAGGTGGTAATGGCATTGGGGACTGTCTGGGATAGAGGTAAAAGTGTTATCAGTGATACAAATTATTTATAGCAAATGATATGTGAATCAGTATGGATAAGAGCAATGGATCTGCATGAGAAGAAGCAATTGAGAGAACACGATTAACTTAGATGGTAATTTCAACATCACAGTAAGAATTAAGTTATGATTTCCAGCTAACTACCTTGAAAATTACATACATACATACTAAAGTCCATTTTATATCTGGAATTTTTATACATGTATACTAGAGAATATTGAATAATGGGGTACAAGTGAAAAGTACTATAAAGTGAACTTGCTCATGAACATTTTTGAAGTCTTTTCCTGAAAGAGAAAGGATGAAGGCAATAGTTTTCTTGAAAATCTTCCTTACCACATGCACCCCCCAACACACAAAAATGTAAAAAAAAACTTTATGTTCACTGGTTAGTGAGAGACCTGTGCAATTAAATTTCATTTTTTTTTTTTTTTTTTTATCTGAGAAAAATATGAATGCTTGTCTTAAGGAGTACACAACTTATTGAAGCAAATTTCTTTCATGAAAATAAAAAGTTCCGGAAACCACTTTCAGCGATCACTGAGAATGAACTTCACCCTGTTTTGTAACCATGGAGTTGGTATATATAAGATTAGGTGTTTTCTCCCACATGCAGTTACAGGAGGTTGCCCCCTGCAAAAAAATAAATAAATAAATAATTTACATTTTGCTGAAAGCAGTTTTCAGTGTTTTTTTTTTCACACAAATGAAATTATCTTGACTATCATTCAGTGAACCAGTATGAACCCTAATAAATGAATCACCACTCACAAATCCTTAAAATTGATTAAATAAACTTTTTACTTAAAATAAATAAAATTAAGTAATGTTCTTGGTAAAATCAAATATACTTTAAATTTGCTCAAAGAAAATGCATAATAATTGTGTTTAAACAAACACATGACTTGGCATGGAATAGAATACTAACAACTAGGCCTGGACCACTCTTGACCAGTAGCTGAGGAGATATACTGACCTTTTATCTATCTCTGACATAGAAGTCCAAAAAATTGTCTCTTCCATGAAAAAATGTAATCCAGCCTGAGCTACTTCCAAAAATATCCACCTGCACAGTCCAAAAGTAAATCAACTTTAATTACTCCGTTATTAACTGTGAATCATATATAACACCAGATATACAGGCACAGAGATGCCTAGATTTTGTAAACACAAACTCCCTGGACCATATTGTCAGTACACCAACAAGGGGTGCAAGCATACTGGATCTAGTCCTCACTAATATGGGAGAGTGCTGCACAATCCTTAGTGTAATTTCATTTCTGGTAAGGTCAGATCACAAAATGGTCTCCTTCAAAGTAAAAATAAAACCTGAAACCCCAATCAGCCCTGGGCTATTCAGGAACTACCTTAAGGCTAACTTCCTACTATTAAAGGAAAACGCCATCTTGGAACTAAAAAAAATCTGTTTTTTCACATCATCTCTGTTTTCTGAGTTATTTTAACATATCAAAATTACTGCGTTGTCACCTCACAGCAAGAAGTTCTCCCATTCGATTCTCGGCTGGAATGCCTTCTGTGTGGAGTCTGCATGTCCTCCCCATGGTTGAGTGGCATTGAAAAGATATGTGTGAATGGGCATGCCTTTGTTGAAGGTTGGGCATCGAGCTGGCATCTCAGCACCGTAAAAATCTACTGCCAATCATTAGCGGACTGGAGTTTCGCTGTGGTGACCCCTAACCGGGAAAAGCCAAAAGAAGAACATCAAAATTACTCTGACTGCTTCTTATAGAATTTTAATATGTTTTCTGCAAAATAGCTGTCAATGGCGCTTGACATAGCAACGTGATCTTATTTTTCTAAAAGCCTTTCACTTTCCCATAATACATTTCAAGTCTGCTTTATATGAGTCATGCTAGACATAAGGAAGTAGTGGTGTATTCCCATTCCATTAACATATAATGGGATTAGTGTCAGTCACTGTCATGTCTGTAACAGGACTGCTTCTATTATTTTTTTGAATGGCCCTCATTTGTGTGTCTCAGGGCTTGTTTTACAGTATACTAAGGAATTATACAGCTGCAATGAAAACAGATGCTAAATTGCAGGCCTTTGTTCAAAGTATGTTCTGTAGTCCAAGAGGAATTGACAGCCCCTCCCCCTACACTTTGGTAAATGTGTTGATACTTTACAAGAAATACAAAAAAATATGTTTCTGACTTTCTTGTAAATATCAGGCATTTTTGTAATTACATTTAAATCATCTTAAAATGTAAAGTAGTATAAACAACAAGTTTAAATCTTTTACTGTGATGCTGCTTATGTAAATTTGTCAAAAGAGGTGATACATACTTTTGAACAACTGACTGATCGAATTGCTCTGTTTACAGCATCCTGAGCTACTGACTACAAATTTCTCTGTGTCTGTTGTATGTCATGCAGGTGTAGACAAATTCTTCTGCAACTTCTGTGAGAAGTTAAACTTAAAAAATGTGGGTGGTCTTTCCCTTCCTTTCATAGCAAAGTCAGAAAATTAAAGTTTAATAAAATACAAATAGGTTTCTGGTACCTATACAGTACTGGAATCGCAGTGTAGGGAGAAAAGCAATTGAATAGTTGAGTTAAACTGCAGGTCAAGGTAGAGGTTTCCTTTAAGGGATAACCTGGCAAAATTTCAAGCCCCTAGAAACCCTGAGAACACTGCTGCCTATGCAGAACTGTCACAGAAACTCTATACAGCATGTTAATAGCTGTACAGAGACAGCTGTACCCACAAGAAAGAAGCACAGAACTAACTCCAAAAACAAGCCACCGTGGTGGAATCACAAAATCAGTCATCTGTATAATAGGGGGAAGGAAATCATGGCAAAAAGTAGGAGGTACAGCCCCCTACAGGATAAAAGCACTTTCATCAAGCTAAACAAACAACTCAGAAGACAAACAAAGTCTACCAAAGCCAAATTTGAGGTAAGTTTGGCCTCCAAGGCCAAGGACAACCACAAAGCATTCTTTAGCTATGTCTGCATCCTCAAAGGCAATACACAATTGTATGCAGAGCTCATTGTAAATAGATCTGCCTATAGTGAGCCAGATGTTATATAGCAAACCTCCTGTCTGATAAATTCAGCTCCAACTTTACTCCTCTCTCCCCCTCAACCTTCCCTCAGGAAATATCATCAAATATAACCCCCCATACTATCACTAGGGAACAGGTTCTTAATGCTCTCTCTATGACCAAGAACACTGCATCAATGGGCCCAGACAATATCTAAGGATGCCTTCTAAATAGCATGAAACATGACCTATCAGGGCCTCTGGCATTACTATTTAACTGTAGCCTCCAAACAGGTTTTGCTTCTCATGAATGGAGAAAGGCAATAGTCATCCCTCTGCACAAAGGTGGGCCATCTACAGACCCTGGAAACTACAGATCCATAAGTCCCATAGGCTTATATGTAAAGCCATAGAAAGAATTATCATGGAGATGATCAGTAGAGATATAGTAAACTTCTGGACACTGGACCCAAGCCAGTTTGGATTTGTCAAGGGCAGATCATGCCTACTCAACCTGGTGGACATCTTTGAGAAGGTCACCAAAGCAATGGATGTGGGCAAACTTGTTCACACTGCCTACCATGATCTGGTACAGGCATTTGACACAATATGGCATTGGTGACAAACTCAAGAGATTAAGTACAAACCCACATGTCACCCGGTGGATAGCCAAATGGCTCACAGACAGGACCCAGGAAGTTAGAATTGGGGAGTCCACCTCTACAAAGAAGCCAGTCACAAGCGGAGTCCCTCAGGGATCAGTCCTTGGACTGCTCCTTTTTGGCATTTACTTCTCAGAAATCAAGGCCAATGTCAGTGGTCTCTCACTGACTAAATTTGCAGATGATTGCATATTAGGAGATGTCATTGAAAATCCCACTGACACAAATGTTCTGCAGGAGGGGTTGACACAGACAAACAGCTAGTGTCAGAGCCATGGACTAAAACTAAATGCTAAGAAATGCATAATAGTATCCTTTGGGAAGTCATCCATCCCTGGTAACTATCATATTGACAACACACCCCTTAGAGATGGCCCAGTAGTCAGGAACTTAGGGACACACACATATATACTAATCCAGCCTTTGATCATCACGTGTCAAACGTGTGAGGAAATGATTCTATGTTGAGTAACTTATAAACAAAGGTATGGCATCTAAGTCCAAGGAAGTAATTGTTCCACTATATTCATCAGACCTATCATTGAGTACAATGCCCCCTTTGGTATGTACATAACTATATAAAACAATTGGAATATCCACAGAGATTCCTCACTCAAAGAATACAGGGCATAAGTAATATGTCCTATGTAGACCGCCTCAAGACCCTATCCCTGTATTCTGTCTCCTACAGGCTTTTGAAAGGTGATCTATGCCTGGCATACAGGGCATTGTCAGACCCCGCTCTGATGGACCTCCTGCATATCCACAAAACAAACAGCACCAGAATTACCCATTCTAAAGACTTAAACCTTGCCTGTGATATAAATCAGATGTATCCCAGAGACTACCCTGTCTTTGGAACAGGCTCCCATCCATGTGAAGTGCAACTTGGACAGCTGGATGGGAAACTGGAAATTCATTCCTGGTTTGGCACCTATGTCTCTAATAAACACAGGTAACCTGTAAATGGTTCATCTCCCAGGCCCATGCTTACACTTTCAAGGGTAGCAGAACTTGTCAGAGATTTTGGATGTTTGGGTAGGCTTAAAAAGGCCCTTGTGGTTGTTAGCCTAGTAAACACCTATGAACCTATGAACCTATGGGTACCTGATCATTCTAATACTTATTTAATCTGTTGCAGGGGAAGGGAGCAAGCACTTTTCCAAAAAAAAAAAATGTCAAACATCTTTACTCTCCCATCTTCCAAAAGAGCATTCGATTGGGATGCCTTCTGACTGCAGTCTGCATGTCCTCCCTGCATTCCTGTGGGTTTCCTCTGGGTACTCTGGTTTCCTCACAACACACAAATCAATCGCAACTTACTCCACTAGATGTGTAACTCAGAATAAAATGTAAAAGAAAAAAAATGACCAGGTAGAAATGCTCACTTTATTTGACAGAAATAAAGCTTTCGGGATAACGCTTCTTCAGTATTCAAGACACATTTAAAACACACCTTTTTTATATAAGTTGATCCAAACAACACATGACACAGCCAACCAATAAAATTAACTAGATAATTGGATAATTAACAGTCCCCCCCCCCCCCCCCCACACACACACACACACACACACACACACACACACACATCGCTATATATATTATTGCAGTTCTACTTTATGTGGCTTGACATTTCATTTCATAAACTACTTTAGTTATTGGATGTTGAAAGGACAATTTGTTACAAATATTCACACAGCAGCTACAGTTATAACAGGGGGCTGTATCAAACTTATACAATACTGGAATCATTAAGTTATACAATACTGGAATCATTAAGTTAACATCAAAGTCTTTATAACACAATTGTGTTTAAAGATTATTACTGTTTCTTTAAGCAAATCTGGGTACAGCACCCAACAAAGCAGATAGCTCAGGCAGAGACATTAATATTCACCATTTTTTTTTCAAATTATATCTTCCACCTGTCTAGTCGTGACATTGTATGTTGCAATATATCTCATTATGGAAGAGGCATTTCCAATCAATTCACCACTTTGAATAGACTCACTAAATAATGGGGGTGCTATCAAATTTCTTTCTTTTAATACATTACTCATTACTTCTAAAACATACTGGCTGTTATAATCTCTATTCATAAATTCTCTAGACAAGGTCTCCATTTGTTCCGTACATTTTAACTCATCAGTATTTAATCACTAATCCTTAAAAATTGGCTTTTAACAATTCCTTTAAATATATGCTTAGCATGCATACTTTTGGCGTGCGTGTACTTATTTACATGAACAGCCTTTCTATGTACACAGGTTTTCAACACATTTAATTCCTTATATAACTCCACATCCAAATAAGAAATCTTATCGTAAGAAAAATTCATAGTAAACTTTAAAAATGTTTTAGTGCTATTCAAAAATTCATTGAACATTAACAGACGTTGTTCGCCCCCTTTCCATACCATAAAACAGTCATCCACAAAATGCTGATAGAAGAGGATATCTTCCTTAAAAGGGTTTAAATCAGCTACGATATAATCTTTCTCCCATTGACTCAACATAATGTTAGCATAAGTGTTAGCCATGGGAGTACCCATGGCCACATCTGCCACCTGTATGAATGGTGATCCATTAAATAGAAATACATTCTTGGGTAAAACAATTTGTATCATGCTACAAAGATTTTTTCTCTCTCTCCCTAACATGGTTGTATTATTGCATAAAAAATCACAAACTGCATTGACACCATAGTTATTAGGAATTGCCGTGAACAGGGAGCCTATGTCTAATGTTACCAAAACATATTCACTTTGTGTATTACTTTTATACTACGCATGTAATTTCCTTAGAAAATCTCCTATATCTCTTATATAACTAGGACAGAGTGTTAAATATTTACTCAATATATTCTGTACATAAATTGACAGAGGCACCATCACCCATCCCTTTCCTGAGACTATGGGTCTCATGGGTGGCTTTGTAATTGACTTATGTAGTTTAGGGATACCGTAAATTACAGGAGTAACTTTGCATGACACTGTAAAATAATTAAATAGATCAAGTGTAATGTCCTCCTGTGTTTGCAGATCAGACACAAACATATTTACTTCAGAAACCTTTTAACATTATGAAAAGTGATTTCTTTAAAGGTTGTTTTGTCCATCAATAAATCATTCACCAATTCAATATACTCCATCTTATTAAAAACTACAGTTACTCCCCCCTTATCAGCCTGTTTGATGGCTATATTTTTATTTTTACATAATTCTTTAAGGGCCATAAACTCTTTGTAAGACAAATTATAGTGATTTACTTTTTGTTTCCCAGCAAAGGTTTCATTATACAAGTCCCTTGAATCATCCACACACACAGACATAAAGGCATTTAATACAGGGCAGTTGTTCGGAATAAAAGTATTTAATTTCCTAAATAGTAAAGTCTGCCTATTTTCTGAGTCTTTAAATATCAATTTTAAACATACATTTCTCATGAAGACTCAACTCAGTTAGTGCATCAGCAGTTGTATCTCTGCTACAGGGAATAAATTGTAAGCCCTTGTTTAAAAGGTTTTCGGTTGCAGGTGTTAAATTAAAGTCTGACAAATTTACAATAGAGCTCTTCGGCTTACCATTTATTTGCGACCTTACTTGCTTTGAGGCAGAGGACTGTTGTTCTTCCTTTTGGTTGCTGCCAAATTGATCTGTTGCTGAGAACGTCCCTGTGACTGTGGTCGTTTGCTTACTTCCACCTTCCTGGGAAGCCTTGCAAAATCATTTATCAGCCATAAGGCTGAAGAATGAGCATAATGCTTTATTTAGACATATTTCTGTTTCTCCAGGTCATTATTTTAAATTTATGGTCATTAGACATATACAAAAAGGGATTAGAGGGGGAGATACAGTGAATAAAACTGAATGTGAGGAAACCAGATGGATCATAGAACTAACAGCACATGGGTTTCCTGGCCTCAATGAGGTTATCCCAATAAAATTCGCCTTAAAGAAATGGCAGATACAATATTGACTAATGACTGGTTGAAAGGTGTTTTAAATATCCTTTTTTGTTTGGCAAAGAAATGTCTGAAGAAGGGAAAACGCTTAATGTTGGAATTTATTTGCTTTTGTATTTTCACATATTTATGGTTCGTTCTGGTGCTGAATAAATATTTTAATCCATTTGGTGGAAACTGCTTTTTTCATATGGACCTATATCCAATTTAGAGTGTCCAGTATACCTACTACATACCTATGGAATGTGGGAGGAAACTGGAACAACCAGAGAAAACCTACTTGAACACAGGCAGGGCATACAGACTGCAAGCCTAGAATCAAACCAGCGAACCTCTTGCTGTAAGGTGACAGCACTACCAGCTGCACCACTGTGCTACAAGTCCCTGCATAAAAGTGGTGAAATGCTTTGCCTAACTCCTTCTTATATATTTTTCTTACATGCCACACCCTCTTCACATGCATCCCTGGCATGAACTGAGAGAACACCTTCTGCCAACAAAATTGCTTTGCCTATTTTTTATCTTTGACATTCATAGTATATTACTGGTAGAGAAAATACAAGCATGTTGAACTTGTCTTACTTCAGCTGAGACTGATTATTAACTCAAAGGATTTACCTGAAGACAAAAAGAAAACTGAACTCAACATAGACTAAAGGAAGGCTGAAAATGCATTAAGAGTTCAAATCCAGAGAATTCTGCCTAAAATCACACAATTTTCAAGTCACTGTAAATACTTTGTAGCTGGCCAGGACAAACATTCACTCATGTTAGGTGCATTTTGTTTTTTTCCCAAGATTTCATTTTAAGTAGTTGTCATGTCAACCTCATTTAGCCAAATTAGCCATATCTAGTAAAAACTCCCTGGAAGCATTCCTCACCTTGGAAGATGCTGATGTCTGTAAAGTTACTGAAGCATGGTTCAAGACCGCAGAAAGCACTGCAACTGTGCAAGAGTACAATGCCTTCCACACATTCAGACCACAGAATGAGCATGAAAGGATCAAAGGTGGAGGTGTATCTATCTTCACTAAAGCCAAGTACACCTCCAGGTTGGTCAAACAGTACAACTCTCTTGAATTACTCCATGTCCAATTAACTAAAGGCAAAATACCCTACCACATCATTGCTGGCTGTAACTCCCCTTCCATGAACCAAGAAAAGCATAATGCCTATCAGGACGTAGTGGAGCCACTCGCCATACAGACCAAAATCTTAGTCATGGGAGTTTTCAATTATGCCTCCATCAACTGAGTAACATACACAAACTCAAAAATACTTACAAAGAGGTTCCTGGATTTTGTCAGTGTGTGCTCTTATCACAGATAGCCTGCACCCCACAAGGGCCTCTAATGCCCTTGACATAGTACTCACCAACATGGGTGGTCACTGCATTGCCCCCAGTGTGATGCCCTACTTGGTAAGGTCAGACCATAAATCAGTCTCATTCGAAGCAGGTGTTGGACCCTGCACCCCAAAGGAAAGGTCAGACCATAAATAAGTTTCATTCGAAGCAAGTGCTGGACCCTGCACCCCAAAGGAAAAAAAAAATGAAGGAACTTCTCCAGAGCAAATTGCAGCCTGTTATGTGATGCTATAAAAAGGTTTAAACTTCCTGCAATCACAGGCAATTATGACTGCTATGCAGAGATTTACACAATGCCCTGTATAATCATCTTAGTAGCATATAGACTCAGTTGTACCTGACTGGATTAAAAATCAGACCCTCCAGAAAAAAACAAGCCACCTTGGTGGACATCTAGTATAAACAAGTTGTATAATAAAAGGAAGAAAGTGATGTGAAAGAGGAAGAGGCAACTGCCTCTGTAGAGGAAGAATTCCATCCACAGATTGAACAAGCAAATCAGAAGTCTTTTAAAGTCCTTTAAAGCTAATTATGAAGCTAAAATAGCATCCCTAGCCAAGGACTATCATAAGGCATTCTTTAACTATGTCCAAAATCTAAAAGTGGGTGCCTAGCTATGTGCTGAATTGGTAGTAGATGGTACCACTCACAGTATACCGGAGGAAATTGCCAACCTGCTAGCTGCCAGATTTGGTGCAAGCTTCACCCTGCTATCTCCAACAGCCATACCCCAAAGCATAGTTGACACCAGTTCTCTACCTAGTATCTCTAGAGATCAAGTCATATCTACACTCTCCAAAATCAAAAACATAGCCTCAATGGAACCAGATAACATCCCAGGTTGCTTACTAAGCAATCTAAAACAGACTTTAGCTAACCCAATTTCTGTTTTCTTTATCATAGCCTGAGACTTGGCTTTGTACCAGCAGAAGGCAGAACAGGAACAGTAATCCCCCTGCATAAAGGGTGGCCATCAACTGACTCTGGGAACTATAGACCCATTAGTCTAACCAGCCTCATCTGCAAGATCATGGAAAGGATTATCATGGACCTTATCAGCAAGGACATAGGCAAACTTCAAACTCTAAACCCAACCCCTTATGGCTTAGTTAAGGGTAGACCATGCTTATTGAACCTGGTAGACTTCTTTGAAAACGTCACCAAAGCCCTGGATGACATAAGATAGAGCATACCACTTATCTGGTCCTAAATGAAAAATGCAGGTAACCTTAAGACCAACAAGCAGGCTAGAGGCGAAATCTCCTTTAATATTTATTTTACAAAAGTAGAACCAATGTCACAGCTTCATCAGAATGAAACAGTTGCAAACACAAAATATTTATAGTAAAGTATCAAACCACCATTTCCTGTACTCCATAATTAATTAACCAAATTAAAAACCTAAATACAATGATAATGACAAATAAAATAAATAAAAACCTTACAATAATTTTTATAATGATTGTAAAATCAGCACCTAATGTGTTGAATGAATAAAACATATTCAAATAGTACAAAATAGTTACCTCAAGTAACTCTTCAATTTTAAAATACAAGAAATATTACAATTTTCATTCAGACCAGGTGGTCTGAATGCATCAAGACTCAATTGCCAAGCTAATTCTACATTTTCTAACAGAATTGAAAATGGGCCTCCTCTAATAGATGGCACTACCTGGTCAATGCCCATAAAGCTAAAACTATGGCCAGGGTTAATATTCACATGTTTAGCTAAGGCATTTTCCAACAGAGGTTTTTTTATGGCATAAATGTGTTGGTACACCCTTTCCTTTAATTTACGACTGGTCATTCCAATGTAAAAACATGGGCAGCAATTACACTGGGCAAGATATACAACTGATTTGGAATCACAAGAAATCTTATAATGGATAGGGTGCTTAACATTCCTGATCTTGAAAAAACTGCCTGGTGTAATAAACTTACACATGTTACAAAAGCCACATGTGAATAGCTAAACATGTGAATATTAACCCTGGCCATAGTTTTAGCTTTATGGGCATTGACCAGGTAGTGCCATCTATTAGAGGAGGCCCATTTTCAATTCTGTTAGAAAATGTAGAATTAGCTTGGCAATTGAGTCTTGATGCATTCAGACCACCTGGTCTGAAAAATTGAAGAGTTATACTATTTGAATATGTTTTATTCATTCAACACATTAGGTGCTGATTTTACAATCATTATAAAAATTATTGTAAGGTTTTTATTTATTTTATTTGTCATTATCATTTACAGGAAATGGTGGTTTATTTACTATAAATATTTTGTGTTTTTTCCTCTGATGAAGCTGTGACATTGGTTACGAAAAACGCTCTACTTTTGTAAAATAAATTCTTAAGGTTACCTGCATTTTTCATTTTGGTTTATCGTTTTCAACTTATCTGGTCCTAGCCAAAATCTTTGACACAATCTCTAACTCAAGTATCATTAAAAAACTCTCCCAGCTAGGTGTTAACCCTTACATTACTGGATGGTTAGCAAAGTGGCTCACCAACAGAACTCATACTGTCAAAGTTGGTGACTCCACCTCTAGCAGTAGACCTGTCACCAGTGACATACAGCAAGGATCATTACTGGGCCCCTTACTATTTGGAATCTATTTCTTGAAATTTCAGGCTAAAGTAGATGGCCTTTTCTTACCAAGTTCACTGATGATTGTAAACTAGACACAATCATTGAGTCCCCCAATAATGTTAATATATTACAGGAAGGGCTAACACAAACAAATGACTGGTGCCAAAGTCACGGTCTAAAACTAGACGCAAAAAAGTGCACTATTATCTCATTTGGCAAAGCAGAATTCCTACTAATTACAACATTGACAGCACCCCCTCTAACTTCAAACCCAGTGGTGCAAGATCTGGGAACACAGGTTGTCAGCAGTCTTTACTTTGATGACCAGGATTCCACGGTAGTAAGGAAAGCCTTCTCCATTGGGCATCTTATAAGGAAAGGCATCGCATCCAGGTCTAAGGAGCTATAACCCTACTTTACTCAACCCTAATCAGACCATTAATAGAGTATAATGCTCTCTTCTGCATGTATCTCACCAATCACCTGCAGCAACTGGAGAGACCACAGAGGTTTCTCACCCTAGATGGATAGGCTGGAAGCCCTGTCACTGTACTGTATATCATATAAGCTACTAAGAGGTGACTTTTGCCTGGCATATAGGGCAGTCTCTGACCTGGACCTGATGGAATTGTTGCACATCGGCAAATCAAATTGCACTAGAGTCACTTACTCTAGGGATCTCAACCTTGCCAATGACATTAACAGAACATGCTGGGGAGACAGGTATGTCTCCCAGAGATTGTTACTGCTCTGGAATAAACTTCCAGTTCATGTGAAGCAGAGCTGCTCAATGACCCTATTCAAGCGCAACCTGGACAAAGGGATGGGTGGCTGCAAATTCACCCTGGGGGTGGAACCCATGTTCCTCATGGACAGTGGTTGTCTGTGCTGATCTGTAAAGTATATCCATCTATCCAGGGACAGTTGGGGCAACCCAAGATTAACATGGCTAGGTTTATAAAGGCTTTATGGTCGCTAGCCTTGTAATCTGAGATGAAACTATAAACCTATGAACCAGTGAAGATGGTATTCATGGTCTTGAAAAAGTGAATATCATTTTTTTTCTTTAGGTGGTTTTACAACATGAATACCTGGTTTGTAAATATTTGCATATAATTTACACATTCAAGAGAAAAAAATAAATACTGCTGTTTCTCTATAGTTAGCAGTTCTTGAAGCACTAAATCCCTAGATGTTCTTGGTAAAAAGCAGGACATTTATACATTAAAGGCAAGGGTAGATCATTAAGCTATAAGTCAGTTAGAGAGAGGCAAATTTCCAAATTACTTCTATACCCTTCACTTGTTACTGTGAAAACAGCATACTTGTCAGCTACTAAAGCCATGTATGCATTTTGTAAAAGACAAAAACTGCTTTAAAATGTGGAATTAGAAGCTAAGTTCTGGGGGTTCTGTGGGGGGGGGGGGCATCTTTCTATACAATGGATTGTAATGCCTTTTTGGTGTTACAGATATTCCATTCCAGAGAAAGGTCATACCTTGATCAAAGTTTCTCATATGATGATATATAACCCTGTTTCAAAGGATGCCCAAACAAATTTGAAAATGCTTTATACTTAAAATTGTACAATAGGTGGATTAGGCTAAATTGATGCTTTATAGTCAAGGAATATATATTAAGTCTTTGTGTGTGTGTGTGTGTGTGTGTGTGTGTGTGTGTGTGTGTGTGTGTGTGTGTGTGTGTTTACTGGGGGAGTTGCTTCCATAATGCACTTTTTATGCCTGTTTATTAAGACACCCAAAAAAGTATTTTTTTTATTTAAGGGAGAATCATTATGGTTTTCAGAGATTGAGGGATGCTCATATTGGCAGTATGAGAACTTGTGAATTGACATTTCTTATATGGTACTGACGTAGGAGTAGATATGGATTTCAAGCATATCCTAAAGAGGGTTTGGATCATATGAATAAGACTGAATATTTTCTCTTATTAAATGAATTGTCATATAGGAGACACTATTACCTAGCTATCACAAGAGTATGAAACAGGAAAGAAAAGATGGAGCAGTATTGCTAGTTCTGCTATATTATTGTTTTGTAACTAAGTGTTTGCAACATCCCAGTAGATGGTGATACCATCATGCTTTAAACAGTTATGGGATCTTTCATGAAGTCTGTGATAGTGTGTCTGCATCCAAAACTAAGGACATCCTAATGAGGTTAAAAAGGGATAAGAGGTAATTATGGTATGGTCATTATTCATGCTAGATTAAGAATTCTAAGACGGCCCTCTATATTTGATATGCCTTAGTATATTGTGAGATTATCAAGCATCCTAACAAGAATGGGAAAGACACTTAACAAAATCATTTCTTCACCTTGTTCAGCACCTCAATATCAAAAAATATGGATGTAGTAAATGGTATACCAAGATACTGCTCTCAGTGTCCCAAATAACTCATTTCTGGGTAGAATCACTGGGTTTTCTCTGATATCATGATTACCTATTAGTAATATACAAATACAAGGGACAAGTCAGGCAAAAAATCCTTGACTGACTCACAAAAAAGAATATGATATGGAAAAAAAGAAAATATTGCTCAGTTTAGAAAAAACATTCTGGTCATAAGCCAAGCCTAAATTGTGATTGGTGTAATAGTTAAGGTGTTTATTTCCCAGACAAGAGGTACATGGTTTGATTCCCCCTTTAGAAGTGACATTTGCTAAGCTTAAAATGACTCACAAGGGCAGCTCACCTATTACTTACCTATGAACATTAAAGAAATTACATAGATTATAAAATTATTTATCTATTTATTTATTTTTTTATTTATTTGTATATTTATTTATTTATTTACATTTGTTGACTGGGGGAGTCCGACTGGACATAGATCCATTTTTAGCGGAGGCCCAGGGAGAAAAGCTCCACATTAAGTATTGCTTACATTATACAGTTAAAAAACATAGCATTTTAAATATATACATTAGTCCAGCTGAGGATGTAAGACAAGAATAAAACATAGATGTAAAACAGCTGTAGAACATAGTACAATTTTAAAATATGGTAACATATACTAAACATGGTTACAAATGTAGTTGAGATTCATCAGTGAACAATTGATACAATATGTTTATAGGTTCTTAGGTTCATAGGTAAGTACTAGGCTATCTGCCCGAGGGCATCTATAAGCCTAGCCAGAAGGTGTTGGCTTTCGCTGCCACTTTAGATTAGTTCCCTGTGCCTATGTCCAGTAGAGCATTTAGTTCCCTGCGCCTCTATCCAGCAGAGCCACTGCAGTGATCCCCGGGGTAAATTTTCTGTTTCACATCCACTTGTCAAGGTTTCTCTTGAAGAGTGTTAGGAGGGGCTCTGCCTAATGTAGACTGGAATCCTGTTCCAAAGCATGGGGAGTCTCTGGGACAGGAATCTAACCCTCCAGCACATCCTATTTATTATTGTGGTGAGGTTTAGATCCCTAGAGCGTGTGGCTCTTAGGGATTTGTTTGTTTTTTTAGGTGGAGCATGTCCATCAATTCTGGGTTGGACATGGCCTTGTATGTCAGGCAGAGATCACCTCTGAGTAAGCGGTATGCAACCAAGTATAGTTGGAGTTTCTTCAGTCGGGCTGCATAGGGCATATGTTTGAGGCCAGTAATCCTCTTGGTGAGGTACTTCTGTGGTCTTTCTAGCTGTTGCAGGTGTCTTGTAAGGTACATCCCAAATGGGGTGTTGTACTCTATGATGGGTTTGATGAGTGATGAGTAGAGGGGCACAATAACCTCTTTTCTTCTAGATGTGAACCCTTTTGTGATTAGGTGGGCCACATAGAAGGATTTTCTAACCACCTTGGCAATATGATTATCAAAGGAGAGATTACTATCTATTTGGGTCCCCAGATCCCTTATTACATTTTCTGTATCTAGGGGACTACCACGTATGTGGTAGTTTGCGGGTACTTTGTTTTTTCTAAAGGGGATGACTATGCATTTTTTGGCATTTAGCTTGAGTCCTGTCTAGTTGAGACTGCCGCCATGGTGTAGCGGTAGTGTTGTTGCCTCACAGCAAGAGGTTCTCCCATTCAATTCTCAGCTGGAGTGCGGGGAGTGGCTTCTGTGTGGAGTCTGCATGTCCTCCCCGCGGTTGGATGGCGTTTGAAAGACATGCATAAGGGAGTGCCTTCGTTGAAGGTAGGACATCGAGCTGGCACCTTTTTATATATATATATATATATATATATATATATATATATATATATATATATATATATTTATACACATGGTTTATGTAAAGTTGCTATTTACAATGTATACAATAGCAAAATAGGAGGAATACATGGAAAGGAGATAGAAAGTTGATAGAAAGAAGAAAGATAAGCATGGAAAAGAGCATGAGAAGTGGGATGAAAGAATGGGAAAGAGAGTATTGTGAAACTTGTTGAGTATTTTTCTGAGAGTGCAAAACAAAATGAATATTACTAAATGAGTCAGAAATATAAGCTGCTTTAAATTATTTAAGCAATTCCTGTTCTGTTGAAGCATTTACTTTTGGTATCATTAAATAGATCAAATAGTTGTACTCGGTATTTAGTATAAAGGGGATAGATTTTATGGTAGGAGGGCTGGACTTTTATGCTTTTGAACTAGCACTGATAAAGAGTGGTTAGTGGACTGGAGCTTATTTTGGGGGAATGTGGGTTAGGAGCAGAAAGAAAAAGGGATCTAAGTTTGTAAGGGGAAGTTCTTGATGTTAGTTTACTAGTGAAGAAGGGGAATAAGATAGTGGATTTGACTAGTAGGGTATTTCTATGTGTTAATGCAAACTGGTTTGCTTCTGAAAGAACAGACATATTTCTCTGAGGCACAAAAGTTATACATCTGTATGTATTAGGATGTTTGTATTATCATTTTTTGTCAGTTTGCTAGGGAGTCCTTCTCGTAACTATAGGAGCTGTACTCATTTCCCAGTGCCTGGTCTTCCTGTGGGTAAAAGGAAATGTGAACTAGTTTTTGACCAGAACATTTAAGTTGTTTGATTTTAATGACTTGGACATAGTATTGGAAGTTTAGTTTGGGGTCCAACTAGACATCTAAGTATCAACAATGATGTATTGTTTTTATATTGATCCTGTTTATTGACAGGAATGGTCTGGTTTTGATGTATTTTAGTTAAATTTGTATGGTTCAGAACAGCATTGGCTTGCTTTTTTGTTTTTAATATCAAGTTGTGCTGCTGCAGCCATGTTGTGAGAAGGATGAAACCATTTTCCAGGATGCTGTTTATGTTTGTAGAGCAGTTGCTTGACCTACAAATAATCGTATTATTAGCACATAGAATGATGTACAAGTTGGGAAATCTTAGACGTGGCTATTGATATGTATGGAGAAGAATACAGGTAGTGGACTGATCTTCGTGAGACTCCTTTTTTGTGAAGTACCCTAAGATGATGTAAATCATAACTAATTTCCTTTTACTGTACAGTAATACAAGGTGATGTAAGTCATAAATAATCATTACAGCACAGTACAATTTTAGTGCAGAAGGTAGAATAAATGTATTTTACATATTCTGTCCCCCTTCAACACTGTAGGTGATGCCTGATTTTAATTCATTAATGTGATTAATCCTGTATATAACTAAATGGCAGGGGGTGGCATCTGTGGAACAAGAATGTAGTAGATTAACTGATGCTCAGCACAGTGATTTATAAGCAGCACTTTGTGTAAGCATACTTTGCCTAGGTGTACTTCCATCCTCATTTCTGTCCAAAATATGGGGCAGCATGATTTTTGTGAAATGGAAAGTATTGTCTGTTGTCATGGAAGGATGAGGAGGAAGAGATGATGACTAATTTAAACAGCTTTTTTAGCTTTTCTTATTAATGTGTTGACACTGAGTAGCGCTATAAGCTGGTGGTACTAGTTTGCTAAATGTTAAAGCACATTCACTTTGTACAGTAGGACAATAGTAGCTGTTCTAAGCTACTGCTGATGTGGTGCTACATGAGGACTAGAACTGTATTACTGGAGTGCCAGATTTAAGGTAGGATTACTTTATTCTAGAACATGGGAGATATATTCTGAACTTCTGCTGTTGCCATGTTGGTGGAGTGATTTCAGCTATTCTGGCCTACTGATGTTAGGTGATGAATAATGCCACATAATCCAATATAATATGGCTAATTTTGGTAGTTGACTAATTTCCTTTTATTTCCTGTCAATGCATGTATTGACAAACTGCACAAATTATTCATGTTTAATTCACTGTGTAAATAAAGCATACATATGTCTACACCATAACCTACTGGAACCAGCATGCATTTCTGTAGTACTAGAATAAGCATGCAAAGCTTTGCGCTCTGGTTTTAGTAGGAGTTACATTGGATGGTTCAATTATAATTTTCTATGCACAGAAGGTTATATGTTCTAGTTGAACATCAAGACTGCATTGTGGTGTTTTCTACCTGAATACTGACATTTAGTGGGACAGAAACCAATCTACCTATCACCCATTGTTTATAATGCATTTGATTACTTATTTTGTGTTGGCTTGACCTCATGTATTAGCATGGCGTATTTCTTCATTAGGATTGTATTAAAATGACTAAAGTAGTTTATTGGCCTACCAGCAGAGATAACTCATAAAAAACACATCACTTGATGCATATTATTCAGCACATTTATTTATTCATTTAAGTTTGCTGACTGAGATAGTGGACTGATTCACACAAGACCTATTTCAGCCACAGCCTGGGTGTTACAACATAGAGAGTGACAAGAGAGGCACATGAATGTTAGCTAAAGATAATGTACAATCAGTAGAGAATAGCACTGAGCAAGTAACACATTTTATAAAATGTATGTATGCATAAATATTATTTAGTATCAAGACTAAGGTCCAGTTCTGTCCATTTTTAAATGTGAGTAGGAATTGAAAACGGGAGCAGGGGTTTAGAGAAAATGAGACAACTGTTCAGATCAAGGCAAATGGTTATGCTCTGAAGAAAAATGTGTGATGTGGATGGAGCCTTGGGTGCATGGGTTTTATGTAATAGGGGGATGGGTAAAGCATGTTTGCATGGAGGAAAATAACTGAGGTCTGGACTGATTGTAATCTGTAAAATAATGAAGGTCTGCAAGGAGTGATCCTTAGGGTTTTAGGACAAGTATGGAAGATGTGTGCTGACGGAAGCAAAAACAATGTTTAGGTCCTACTAGTATTTGGGCATCTCTGGGTTGAAATCAAACCGATAAGGAATGTATCAAGTAGACAGCTTGTGACTGGAGGAGTAATTGGATTGACTATATTCTGTTTTCTAGGTTAAGACTGAGGAGTCATAGGTCTGCATGTTCCTTTATGATGAGTCAGTCATACTCACATGTTTACACATGCAAACATGTTTGAGAGTGTTTCATATACAAAATAATTAAATATATCTTTCAACAAAGTAAATGCAAATGACATGACAGAAATCCATAAATGCAATTCAAAAATGTTGTATCAGTATGAGTTTTTAATTCAGGGCATTCTACTAACATACTATCCTTTTCCCATAGAGTTTATATGCTTCCAACATTGTGCCTTTAACAAAGATAACAGTTGTATTCTGTTTTGATCACATTAGTACTGGGGATATATTTTCAATGCATTATATGTTAGGTTAATTGTATTAGAATATACCAACATGTACATGTGTTTAAGAGGACTGGAGCATGGGCCAGAATGACTGTGTGTTATATGTGAAGATGCAAGGCCACAGTGGGTGCATTTGGATAATTAAGTGGCTATATGCTGGGACAGTCCTGATTGCTAGATCCATAAATAATCAGTGCAGCATCAGGTGCTGAATTTATGGATCCACCTCTGTTCATCTAGGTTGTTTTTAAAATAGGTGCTTTACTTGATGTAGAGTGGAAGCTTGCGTAGTAGGTAGAGAATCCTTTGGGAGAGACGTTAATAACATCAACAAGTTCTGTTAATAGTAAGATGTTGATTTAGGCTCTTAGAACAGGTGCTGGTTGTACTTCCAGATTCTTAAAGGTATAAGATATTTTCCATAGCCCTGTATGCAAAGCAAAGGTTACCACATAACAGCTTAGAAGAGAAAGGGTAAAGAAACAGGACTTTTTATTTATTTATTATTTAGAAGTCATGTGCAGGGAAAAATTGTAATAATCAGAAGCGTTCTGTCAGCGCTCTTCTCAGTAAATCACTGATATGCTCGCGTAACTTAAGAAAACTACCAATAATTTTCCACCATAGTAAAAGTTATATGCTCCTTAAAAATGCATGTTTTTATCTGCTGCTGATGAACTTGCTACGACCTACATCATCAACCTTAGAACAGTGATGTTATAACTGCAGAATGATTCCTCTATACAAACACTTGTCAAAAAAGACCCCCAGGCAACAATAATATTTAAGGAATATATACCACTATACTATTTTTTTAGTTAAACTAAGTTATATAGAAGGAGTGTTTTAACTTTCCAAAAATTATGGAAAAAGAATTAGTATTTTTGTTTTATATACTCTGGGTTTGAGACTGAATACAATTAAAAACGTATAGATTATAAATAGAGAAGGGCGGCCACAGTGGTGCAGCAGTTAGTGTTGCCGCCTCACAACAAAAGGTTCTCCCGTGCGATTCTTGGCTGAGGTGCCTTCTGTGCGGAGTCTCCATGCCATCCCTGTTGTCGCGTGGGTTTTCTCTGGGTGCTCCAGTTTCCTCCTACATCCCTAAGACATGCTGAAGGTGGGTTGGACATTCCAAATTGGCCCTAGGTGTGAGTGTGTGTGTGTGTGTGTGTGTGTGTGTGTGTGTGTGTGTGTGTGTGCCTTCTGTGGAAGGTTAAGCACCGGGCTGGCACCTCAGCGCCATAAAACTCCACTGCAATCATGAGCGGACAGGTGATCCGCTGTGGCAACCCCTAATTGGGAAAAAGCCAGAAGAAGATTATAATAAGAGAGAGAGGATTGTAGTTTAGTATTATTTAAGCTCTTTATATTTTTCCCTGATGATGAATTTACTTAAAAAATAAAGAAAAGGTTATTACAGATATTATACAATTTAAATATCTGCATTTTTTCAAAATGTGCGAGGAATATATAAAAGAAAAACAATATGAGATGCAATCAATATTTAAAAATATAGAATGGAAAAACTGATGTACAATTTTAGCAAATGATTGTAAAATATGTGACAGAATTGTCATATTTGTTTTAAATAGATCTTTGGGCAGGTGTATTGGAAAGTCAAAATAACACTATGAAAGAAAGAAAGAAAGGGAAGATTTAAACATGTATATGAATCTAAGGATTTTATCTGGAGATTATTCTTAAAGCATTTCCTGTACAAGGGTCGATGATGTATAAATGTATTGAAGAGAGAAAATGTAATCGATATAAGGAAACTGAAACTCTACTACATGCTTGGTGAAATGTGAAAAAATGAAAACATTTTAGGATGATTTTATGAGATGTTTGGAAATGTCTAATCTTGAAGGAACTTAAAATGGATACAACATATTATAGTTATTACAGAAAAAGCACAAACTGATGTTAGAATTTTTTCTTGTATGTGGAACTTGTGATTATTAATGTGCGCTGATATTCTTCATAAATAACAAACAACAAAGAACAGTTATTGCTTCAGACCACTGTGTACTGTTATAATGTTTTGTCGTTCCCCTGTATTGTGTGATGAAGGAGTTGGTCTATATAAGTAGGTGTGGAGAGCTTGGCCCCCATGAGGGTGGTGCTAACTGTTTCAGTCTGCGCATTAGAGTGAATAGAAATGAAATATTTTGATCAGTTGTGAACACTCAAGTATTTTACAAGAATTCATTCCAATTTTACACAATGGAAGCCAGGTTACCTGCTTGCTTGAGTAATATAATCTCTCAAAACTCCCTAACCTCTTTACAAGCTAATATCTGCATGTGATATCCAGCCTCCTCTGGACATTTGTACACAGAGAATGCTTTTCACATATGTGCTCCTCACCTTTCCATGTGAAAAAGGCAAGCAGACATTGCTGTATCACTCCTTTCTCTTCATACACCAGCTCCATACCTCTCAACTGTCCAGAATTTTGCCTATTTTTGGTCTACTCCTCATAAAACTTGTAGCTTTCTGACAAATCACTGGGATGATTTGAGGATTGAATCACTAAATAATGACATACATTTGAGAGTCAGAATTCAAATCCTTCAGAAAATGTGTGTTGACACAAACTCTGTTACTCTAGCAACTTTCTAAGTTTCTAAGAGCATATTTAAAATATGTCCATAATTTTGGGCTGTTACCCCCCCCCCCCATTTTGTCAGGTTTTGTCCAGATTTCTTGCACTAAGAGGTTGAGAGGTATGACCAGCTGCTCCAGTGTCTCAGCATCAAATCAAACCTACAATGTCTGAGTCCCATTCAGGGTTTTATTAATATATGTCATGCAGCTTTCTAAAATGTAATTTTATTTTCTTGTATGATTTTGATTTCTAGATGTGTAGAACCAATATGATTTAAACTGCTTAATTTAGCATATGATTTTTCTGTGTAGTGCATCTGAGTATTTACAGCTTAGAGGTAAATTCGGGCTTCAAGAGACTATGACATAGAGTCATTTAGAGTACATTGTGCTGTTTTCTGGGTTGACTGGTACCTTTTTCTATATATGTTTTATTTAATGTCATTTAATTCAGGGAAGTTCACAGATTAACATAGAAGTTAAACAAGAAGAAAATGTTGCTATTTTTTGCAGACTCTTTGACAACATTCTTTTTAATCTTCTGCTAGACTTGGGTGACATTCAGATGAATATCAGTGAAGATGTTGTGGTCCATCTGAATGAAAATCTGACAGTTCTGTGTAATGCCAGTGGATCAATAATCCCAGTTTACGCATGGATGCAGGTATGATATTCTATGATATTAGTAATTATGTTTGTAAGAAGTTTTAAGTGGTGTCTATTTTATCTCATGGGGTCCTTCTCTCATTCTACTTCTCAGTGATTACAAAAGCATCAGCATCCTCAGAGACACTAGTAAATTCCTTTTAATTATTTGTTACAAGATATGTTTACTCCATATTGAAAAAGTGAGTGCTTCCTGCATCCAGATGATTGTTTAAAAATTGAAATCACCTGTTTTAATATAAGTTGTCACATCTGAATGACTGACAATTTATATACACAGTGAAAGCATCTATAAAGCCAAAGACACACTTGGGTCACTTTTTATGTCCTGAGTCTTGGGTCAATGAGATGCAGATTCCATTTCAGCAGCTGATGCAAGTTTTATCAAACTCTACTTTTCATGTATGCTTCAAATGCTCTTTGAAATTAAATAAAACAAATCTTTACTCATTACAGCTATTACTTTTCCCTGCATATTTCCAAAGAGGTAAACTCTACTAATCTTTCTTTCTGTTGCCAATTTATGCAGATCTTAAGGCCAAAAGCAGTAAAATATTTCAATAAAGCCTGCTTGATTTCCTGCTGCTCCTTTATTTAACAATCAGTGTATAGTTAATAGGTTAACAGAGTTGTGGTTTATTCTATTTCTAGTTATCTGAAATAAGGCAGCCAGCAGTTGGGCACTTAGCAGGCTGAAAATATTGACACTTTTCACTTGAATGGTATGCAGTTTTCTATATCTTATAATGAAAGTTACCGCCATTCACTCAATTAAGTGATTTCATTTAGTCACTTCTATCATCCTGCTTGTAAACTTTACTGCATCTGTCAAGGGGCTAGGACTGTCTTATCCTTGGCTGCCTTTTTGTTAACTACTAGTTGCCTAAGTAAAGACAGCTTTATGCTTAATCATCAAAAATTTACTGAACTGCAGTAAGCACAGTTCACAGGAAATCATCTGTTTCTCTAACTGTTCTATGGTTTGGATATCCTCCAAAATATAATTGTTTGCAGCCGTCTAATATAAAAACACTGTGTACTTTCCTCCAATGTGCGGCTACACTGAAGTTATGTTAACTACGGTGATGCAAGTTGCACAGCCCCCAGTAGGAACAGCATTTTGGGGTATGTTTTTGCACCTTGCATAAACACTTTGATTTAGCGTATTTCCATCTTTAGTGAACACAGTTTAATATTTTTTTAATGAATGATAAATGAAGAAGAATTGTGTGCTAAAGTATATTTTAGAGAAATGCACTCTGATGTATTCATTAAATACCTAAGTCCATGATATACTTATAACAGCTTTTCTGCCACTATATACCTATCCTGCCTCTGAGCTGCTCAGTCCATGCCTTCCAGTAACATGCACTAACATACGTCTTGCTACAATAAATCTGTCAGACATGTCTAGGTACTGAATGGGAACCATAGAAGTCTTCCATTTATAACAGGGTAGGGTCATTATTGGCAAAGGACTGAAGATAAAACTCCTTAAGCAAAACACAAAATAAAAAAACCTCAATAATATGTGTCTGATCTACATTCATTGAGGAGGGGAACTCATGGAGAAATATCCCTGGAGTTGTTATCATGGCTTCCCATGTATAACAAATTTAGCATTTATTATAATAGTACTAGAATCAAAATGAGCTTTGAAAACAAACTACCAGCTGTGATAGTTTAGTCATACAATGCTTTCCATTATGCTGACTTTTTTTTACCTTGTATTGTGATTAAGCATCAAGGAAGGCCCAGGGAGAAGAATGATAAAGTTACTAAATGGAAGTCTTGACAACATATTCAGATAAACAATGTTTTGACATATTGTTCTTTAAACATAAAAGAGACTTTGGGGGATGTTTTCATTTTTATGAATGCCAAGCATTTTTATCTTTTAAACCCACTGCCATTATTTTCCCCAGGCGCCGGAAGCTGTTAAAGACTGGGGGGGGGGGGGGGTGACAGGGGCACTTAGTGAACTAAAAAGGGTAATTTTTTATAACTATTTGCTACCACTATATAGGTTCACTTGGAGGACATTTTAAGCTTTGCCAGTTCCCTTTTGGTGCTTGATTTAACGATTTCTGATTGGTCTTAGCTATCCCCATGGCTGATAATTGTATATTAGCCCTAGTGAGAACAACTGTGATCATACCATTGATAATTTGAGGGGACTCGTGTAAGGGATGCAGCATTTAGGAACTGCCTCTATCCATTAGTGGCATGAGAGGCAATCCTGGAGTACATTTTCTATTACCCACACTTAGATCCAAGTTATAATTGAATATTGATGGATGAGCTTTGCTTTATTTTTATGGATAGTCTGTTCCAAAGCAGTGGTGGCCTCTGTGACATATATCCATCTCTCCACAACATTCAGTTTAGATACCTGGACTGAGTATTTCTGATGCCATTTTACTTGCTGATGTTCAGTAGGTCTATCTGTATTATGTCATAGGATGCTTTGTATGCCAGACATGTCACATCTAAGCACTCTGTAGGATATTGAGTATAGTAATAAACCTTTGAGGTGGTCCATGCAAGACCTATTGTTTAGGACTTAAAGTATCCTTTTAGAAAGGTATCTCTGAAGGTATTCCAATTGTTGCATGGGGCTGGAGAGATACATGCCAAAGTGGGCATTATACAAAATGATTGACATAATGAGAGCTTTGTAAAGGTGAACAACAACATCTCTAGATCTAGTCACAATTAATTTGTTTATAAGCTGTGCAATATAGAAAGGCTTTCTTATGACTCTGGGCACATGTTGTTCAAAAGTTAAGTCACTGCACACACAAGTTCCCAAATGCCAAACAACTGGATGAGTTCTCAGAGGGCATTGTTATGATTTTGTCACCAGTTATTATTTGGGACAAACCTTCCTGCATGATGGGTAAGTCATTTGGGGATTCAATAACTTCTCCTAGCTTGTAGTCAAACTTATCTGACCAAAGCTCTTTGGTATTTCATTTTACTTTTGAGATGTATATGCCAAACAGAAAAAGCCTCAGCACCGAAGCCTGGGGGACTCCATTGGTGACTGGTCTTTTCCCCTGTTTTGATCTCCTGCATCCTGTGAGCCAAGTTGGCAATGCAGCTGGTGATGTAGGTGGGTTCTGGCATGTAGATCACGAGACAAATGCCTGCGAGCTACATCACCGAAACTAGAAGGCCGCAGCACCACTAGACCATAGAGCGGTGCTGCCGAACGAAGGACCCGCTGTGTTAACCTATGGCATTAGGAAAACCAACAAACACAGACGGCTCCTAAAGTGTAAATGCAGGCTGTCAAGTGACAGTGTACACGGCCGGCAACGGGAAACCGAATGAAAAGACAAACGGCACATCGGTAGTGCACACAAGTGCAGCAAACACAAACACAACAGTATCACTTACCTCCACAGCCCCTGTTGAACACAAAAACACAGCAAACGGTCCCAAAGAAGCAGGAAGTAAAATCCACAACACAGCACAGCTAACCCTGAGAACTGGTGCATAGAACACTAAGTCATGTGTCAGGCTAAGAACTTAAAGGGATATGCACTTTAGTTGCAGACTCCATACCCCACACACAGTACAGCCTAATGAAACACCAGTCTGTGCACTTGAAGGAATCATGTCACAACAGGAGGGCTTTAGCATAGGACCACCTCACATGAGAGGCATGCCTGCAACAAACAGTACCTGTCCTGGTAGAGCCCCTGGGTGCAGTGTTAGGTGGGAACATGCCAACCTGGTCAAGCATGGACTGCTAACCCAGTAGCAGGACATACAGTAGCATTAACCCACCACCCACATCATGGTAGTGTATGTCCTGCAGGTGTAACCAAACCCATCCATTTGTCCCTGCAATAGGGGTGAACACAAGTACGCAGTACCATGTAGGCAGACAAGGGTGGAACACACAGGTACCTCCCTATGTAACTTCTGCCACTGAAACTGAGACTGGGCCCAACACCCTGATTGGCCAGCAGCAACAACTGGGAGTTAAAGGGGGCTGGTATAGTACAGTGAGAATCTGTGCTGCAACTAGCCTTTGTAGACACCTACCAGAGTACAAGCATATGGCAACACCAGGGTTGTGTTAACTGCAAACAGTGACACTATAGCAGAGAGGCAGTCAGAGACGGGTGGAGTGTACACAGCTGTACAGGGCCACTGTGGCAGACAGTGCTACTACACATGGTACAAGACAAGGTGTTGTACAGCAAGTAACCCACCATCTGGAAGGGACTTGCTCCAAGGCTGGTTGTATATCCCATTCCCAGCTAGCCTGGCTGAAATGGATACTGAGAGGCCATCAACAAGTGTTGCTACCATGCTGGAATCTATGTATCTGTATAGCCCCGGTCTGCTTGGCAACAGATACACCACAGTGCCCAGCCAACGTGGTAAACCAATGCTGGTGGTTGAGGGGTACCTCTACCATTTGGAACATGAAGCAACACTGAAACAGTACTAGGCATGTATCGAGTGGAGAGTAAAGGCGTGCAGAGAATGTGCCATCACTGTGCACCAGGAAGAGGGGGAAGAACTGCTGAAATCACTGCCACACCAGCATGGCCCAGATGCAACAATGGCCTACATGGCTACACTGCAAGCAGAACTGCAGCAGAGGGCGGTAACCAGTAATGAATTGCCAAGCTTGGTAATGCAGAGTGTCCTAGGCACAGCAAATGACAACATACTACAGGAGATGCCTTGCATAACCAGCAGGCACGGGCATCCATGGCTACACCTCCAGAAACACTTGCGGATATCGATGTCAGCCAGTATCCACTCCATAGTGGCAGCTTCATCCTCCGTAGAAGGTCGGATATGGATGGGACAGATTCCTTGGTTCTACTTACTACTACACAGAATTTGACAGATTTGTGCAGGTCCGACATCATTCTTGGAGATGGCACCTTCCCCACATGGGCTGATATATGTCGCCAGCTATATACATTACATGGACGTATTGGCACCCCCACCTCAACAAGGATTGTACCCCTGGTGTACTGTCTCATGACACGGAAGTCGGAGTCTGCATACACCGCTTTGTGGGAGGTACTGAAGAGTATGGCTGCTGATCAGGGATGCACTTTGTCTCCACAGTATATTATGAACGATTTTGAGAAGGCAGCAATACGTGCCAGCCGGAAGGCATTCCCTAGGAGTATTCTGAAGGGATGCCTATTCCATTTTGCACACATCATCTGGCATCAGATCCAGCATCATCACCTTGTCACCCTCTATGGCACGGACACTGCATTCTCAATTGCCATCCGCAAGCTAATAGTGTTGGCATTCCTACCATTGGATGATGTTGTCTCTGCATTTCTGGACATTGTGGCTTCCTTACCGGAATGTGCTCATCCAGTTGGTGATTTTCTAGACCATCATTATGTACGAGGCTGACCATGCAAGTATGTATCCCGCTGTTCAGCACAGACACGAATGCCATCGTCATACCGTTTGCAGTTTTGGAATGTGTCTGATGTGTCAGAAATGGACTTCCCACAGACTAACAACCAGGTGGAGGCGTGGCATCATCAGCTGAAGGTATTACTGGGATGCCCTACTGTACAGCTAGCCGACCTTTTGTGTGTTCTGCAGCAGGAGCAGAACCTGACTGATACCCGACGTGAATCTCTTCTGAAGGGGATGCCTGTAACACCGCGTAGGGAGGCTATTGTAGTAAGAGAGCGTCGCCTAAAGCACATCTTACAACATAAGTGTGACTACAGTGATGTGCAGGATTTCCTCTGTGCTGTGCCACATTTCTACAAGTTGTGATACTATTTGATTTTAGTACGCACCAAGCACTACACACATCACATTGCATATTCAATTAATAAAGGCTTTGCCCACAGCACACAGGTTACATGGTACCACTTTCATGCCGCCAGCCACATGTTCCACTGACAGTTGCACATGGTGGCTTCTAAGGGGGTGCACAGTGTATCACTATGGGGGTTTGTATGTGCCACCTGTGGTTAGGGTGTAGGGATTTCCTCAATTCTGACAGGGAATTGTCCACAGTCATTTGTCACTGCAACTAATTTGTCATCCTGCCATGTGTCCACATCCAACTGTCTCACAGGTGGATGTCGCACCGCCTAGGTGCCTGAATCCAATGTAGGTGTTTGCTCCTACATTGTTCATCTTTTGTACTACACATGAGTAGGGGATTGTGTCAAAAGGCTTAGCAAGGTCAAGGTAATATGGTGTGAACTGTTTTACCTTCTTCCATTGATTTGGTAACAAGAGTAAAGCTTAAAATTTGCCCATGATTTTGAGCCTTTCACACTTTCCTATGGGCTGTTTTCAAACACATTTTAGGGCCATGCATACATGTATTTATTCCTTGATTCACCTTCCTGGTTGCATTAAATTATATTCCTTGTATAATACTGCACCAATTGTTAGAATGTATTTTAAATCTGTAGTTTTGAACAGTCTTCCAGTAAGCAATGAAACAAAAATGCATTAACCAATATTGACAAAACTGCCCAATTCAGAACATTTACATTATAAAGGTCTACTTCTGCACACAACTGCACTTTAAATGTATTGTTTGAACATTTTTCCAGTAGGCAATGAAGCAAAATGCATGCACCAGTAATGACAAGACTGCCCTGTTCAGAACATTTCCATGATAACAGTCTACTTCTACACACAATATATAAATACAGAATCACAATAGTGTAAGCCATAGGCATGTTGCACAGCTTCTTAAACTTATTTTCAGTGCGGGGGGGGGGGCAAAAGGCCAAAAACCAGGGACACATTTTAAATATTGCTTGTATAATTTTGGAAAGTTGCTTGCATAAAATGTTGTGTTACCACCATGCATTTCACTGCCAAGTCTTGAACTGAGAACCCTGTGCACTACACTCAGAGCAACATATCACTAAGCTAAACCAGCACTTTTTTGAAAGACAGGAAGACAAACTTAAATGGCTATCATATCATTTAGTGAATTCAGTTCTCACTTCTCACCATAGCTCTTAACCTCTTAGCACAAAAATAGAGAACAAAGCCTATAATGGGGGGAAATACAGTCCCAAAATAGGGACACATTTCAAATACTGATTTTATAACCTTAGAAAATTGCTAGAATAAAAGGTTTTGTTTTACCATTCCTGAAAACCAGAGGAACAGAACAAAATTGTCAGGCATAAATTCACACCTGATGGTGGCTAGGGACTTTAGGCTCTTTTTACCTGTACCCAAGGTATAGGGTTTGAGCCTGAGTACCTCTAGCCACCAGATGTATCCCATTGGGGGCATTTGCATATACACTCATGTCTTTGTTCACCCAGAAGCTTACTCACTATGTTCAGATTCTCTGTGGTATGTCTGCCTCCCATCCCAACAGCCAGTCCAGACTCATCCTCTGTCCTCCGAGTAAATAAGCAGCAGCTTCCACCCAGGCACCTTTTGAAAATAAATCCATCTCTGATTCAATAAACAGCAGCTAATTAAAGTAAAACCATCTGTTCCTGCTTGCAAAAGATGCTGCGAGTTCAACTCCAACAGGCTGGTAGCCCTGATGAGCTGACATCATCGCGCATGCGATGATGTCAGCTAAAGTATGAAAATAATTAAAAAATAAAGAAGTAATTTGGGACAGTTGGGAGTTATGGATGATCTGCAAAAGTGGAGGGGGCTCCCCTCCCCCCTCGCTCTATGGTTCCGGTGCCAGTGTTATTTTCTTTTACTTATTCTCTTTTCATGTACTGCAGCTAGATAGGAAAAAAAAACAGTATTCAAGCTGATCTATCACAAAATATAATTACAGGAAAAGAAAATATGCTTATTTCTCATTTATGCTGCAGTAGCTTTATTTCTAAGTTCAGTTAAATTGAGTCCCTGGGGGAGTGACACATGTATGGCCCTACATGGTTACAATGGACTTCATCAGTGCCTGTATAACACTATTTGACCACCTGAAGTCATTCTATTAATCTTAGTAAATACATCTGCTTTGATGGATCATAAAGCAGGTGTTAAGAATTATGCTATATGTCAGGCTGCCAATAATCTCCATCTTTCTGCATATGGTAACCCATTATCCCCTGAACATGACTCTTATAAATCCAAAAGGTACAACAGAGTGTTTATGTCTGACTGCACTCAAAGCATGTTGTCATTTACTTTCAGCTGTTCAAAAGTCTTGCATTAAATGCCATGATTTCAGGATACTTCATTCATTGGGTTAATTTGATTTTTTGTTCCTCGGCAAATGCCTCTAAACAGTATAGAGCTTCATAAATGAACTTCATGTGTAACAAGTAGTAGCAATCCTTGCCTGTGCCAAATGAGCCTTTGAAAATCAAATTTATTAACTTAGAAGCCTACAATAGCAAAATAAATTAAAGAAGCAAAAAAAGAAAAGAAAGGACTGGTCTGAGTAACATTCATCCAGTATATGAATTATGAACGCGGTAAATACATTTTCTCTTTGGGAATACCTGATTTAAAGAAGAATGTTATTTTCCCACTGACCCACTTTCACTCGTAAATGAACTTGCCCACAAATTTAATTATACTCAAAGGTGTGACAGATATTAACAGATCAAAACCTAGTCCACAATTCAACATGTAAACATCCTGCAGTCAGTTGTTTATTGAGGATACTAGCCCTACATAAAAATAGTAACCTGCTATACTACATTTTTTGTTTTACATACTATACAGTGTCAGTTTTTTAAATAATTTACTGTTAGACCAATATTCATTCATTGCCATAGTCCTTATTACACAGAAGAGAAAAAGCTGGTGCTCCTTTTTTGTGTCAGGCAACAAAGTACAGTGCTCAAGTGAAGCTTGAATGGTGACTGAAGTAAGGTATTCCACTAATACCAGAGAACCATGCATTATTTTAGTGTCATCATCATCAGCCCCCTTTTTCTTATTTTCTACATGGGGTGGGAGTGTGTCATCAACTGTTGTCATCTCTCTCGATTTAGTGCCACTGTCCTGCCTTCCTTAACATCATGCCTGACTAGCGCAGGTCTTTTCTCAACAATACATCCATGTATTTGCTTGATGCCCTTGTTTCCTCTTGCCTTTTTCTTGCCTTTCCCAAATCTTCTTCACAAGATTGCCCTCTATTTTCCTGCACATGTACTCAAACAACTATAATCTGTTTTCTTTTAGCTGCAATTGAAGGTACTTGGGCTCTGCTCTGATGGCTTCCTTTCTTTGTCGGTCACATTCTATGCCTTTTTCTTCATTATTGCAACTGCTGTCTTATCCTTCTTGTTGGACTGTCAGTGCTCCTTCTTAGATTGGCCCATCTTTTCTGTCTCACTCTTTTCCTGCACTCCTTTCTATGACTTTCTGGACATCTGCATCCCACCACCAGTATTTATTGTATACCTTATTCCCTTACCTGGTTGGGACACATATCTGTTCCATTCTCCACGCACACACACACACACACACACACACACACACACACACACACACACACACACACACACACACACACATGCTGATTTGCGGTGCTGTCATTCTTCTTCTTCAAATTTACATATTTCTTCTTCTTCCTGAGGTGCTAGAGTCCCCTGACTATTTCCTTCAACTCTTGTACTTTTTTTCTCTAGTCAGATTTCTGGTCTTCAACCTATTCTCTTCTTCTTGGACCCTTACCCAACCACTGCTTACAGCTGATTGTTGCAATCAGTGGTCTATGCTGTGGGCTGACTGTTTAGGGTGATTAGTAATCACTGATGCTACTACAGTGTCCTTTCCTTACTAGGAGAAAGTCTACCTGAGCTGCATGTTGGCCATTCTTGTATGTGATATTGTGATTGTCTGTCTTGTTGAACCATGCGTTGGTCACCATCAAGCAGTTTGCCAGACAGAAGTCTAGAATGGCTTCTCCTTTTTTTATGCCTGCTGCCCCACCCATGTGGACCCAGGCAGTCCTCATATCTTGTTATGTCTCTCCGACTATTTATTGATTACAAAACAGAAACAGCCTTCACACCAAAGGTTCAGGTATCCAAACAACAAGTGCACAAAGGAAATAAAAATATCCAAACCACCAGCTGTAAAATATATATAATTTATTTGAACACAGTGTAAGCACTTTCAGGTTAAAAACCCTTCTTCAGACAACTTACAAGACTATGTAACAACATATTTAAAATATTAACTAACCAATCACATTCAAATCTGAACCCTCTTCTACTGTAAGGTGGGTTTTATTGGAATTACACCATACATACCTGGTTCGCTGTGTGAAGCCAATTCAATAATCCATTTTGTTTCATAATATTCAGTTACATTGCACAACTCTCCACCCTGTTTAGAGAGTGTCACAACTTGAAGTACCATAAAAATCAAGCATATGCCGATTGTTTTTATTGACATGTTGATATAAAGCATTGTGTTCATTGCTTCTACGTATAGCTGACATGTGCTGTAATATTCTCTCCTTAAATTTGCAATTAGTGTTACCCATATTGAATGAGTAACTGTCTTTACATTGAGCCAAATAAATGACATCAGTGGTATGACAGTTTGCATATTGTGCCATCGAATATACCTTTTTGGTACAAGGATGAATAAAAGGGTTATTCTGTTTAACATACTTGCATGCCTTGCAGTGCCTACATGGGAAAGTACCCTGACGTCTAGTTTTCACTATATTTTTTCAACAATTATCATCACATAACAAATCCTTTAAATTCTTATTCTTTTTAAAGCAAAATAGTAGCTGCTCTGTTACAGTGCTTCTTAACTTATCATCCATTGATAAAATACCCCAATTCTGTCTGATGATATTGCATATACCAAGAACATATTTACTATACATTATATACTTTATACTCACCCATAATGGTTGTCTATTGGATGATCCATTTTGCTGCTTGTTACTATTACTACCCTTAGAAAACCAAGGTTGAGCCATTTTTCCTCTATCATTCTGGCGCTGATCAAATGCCTGCTGATGTCGAATGATAATAGTACTTATCAGCAACTTTCACCAATGGAAGTAAGGGCAACAGAGAACAAGGTAAAGCATGACTTGATTAATTTTAAACAAACTAATTGTATAACAAAGGACATTTTTAAATTTGTGTGGATTGAACATTCAACCATTCCCATGTTTAAAGCCTTGCCCAAAATACATAAAGATACTGTCAACCCACCCCTGTGCACAATAGTTTCGGGGAGAGTCTGGGTGATGGAGAATATGTCTATTTGGATTGAGGTGAAACTAAGGGCATGTTTAGACAATATACTAAGGATATTGAAGGATACAGCAAATTTTTTACAATCCCTATACGAATATCTGGAAGCCAACCCTGACAGTAAACAATGTTTGTTTGTAACTTTGGATGTAAACTGTCTGTTTGCTGTTATCCCTAAGGACTATGGCTTAACAGCTATTGAGACATTTTTGAATAAGATCAGGGAATTGACACCTATAGATGTGGATAGGGATTGTTTGCTCCTGGGCTATGTTCTGAGTAATAACATTTTTATATTTGGCAATAATTTCTGTTGCCAGTACACAGGTGTAGCAATGGGTATGCCCTGTGGTAACTCCTATGCAAACTTGGTATTAGCGTATTGGGAGGATCAAGTCTTGTTCAATTCGACATTTAAATGGAAAATATGTTTAAAATATTATGCCTGTTTTGTTGATGTGTTTTTAATATGGGGGGGGGGGGGGCGAGAAGAACTATCTGACTTTATTGCATTTTTGGAAACCACCAGTGATTTTATCAGATTTAGTGTAATGATTTCTTGAGATGTATATAGATTTTTGGGATGTATGCTTGTTCAGAAATAGTAATGGAACGATAGAAACCACCCTATAGGAAGGAATGCTAGAAAAACTGTCTTCTGGCCTGAGACAGTATGCACCCCAGGCATTTTATTAATAACATCACAAAGGGTCAGTTTTATAGGTTGTCAAGATTATGGACTGCGGAAGAAGGTTTTAAACAGAAATCAGTTGAGTTAATGGATGATCTTAAAAAAGGGGGTTATAGAAGAGAGGTTATACAGCAGGCATTTAATCAGTGCCAGAATGATAGAGGAAAAATGGCTCAACCTTGGTTTTCTAAGGGTAGTAATAGTAACAAGCAGCAAAATGGATCATCCAATAGACAAGCATTATGGGTGAGTATAAAGTATATAATGTATAGTAATAATCTTCTTGGTATATGCAATATCATCAGATGGAATTGGGATATTTTATCACCGAATGATGTTGAGGAGCATTATAACAGAACAGCTACTATTTTGTTTTAAAAAGAATAAGAATTTAAAGGATTTGTTATGTGATGATAATTGCTGAAAAAATATAATGAAAACTAGACGTCAGGGTACTTTACCATGTAGGCACTGCAAGGCATGCCAGTATGTTAGACAGAATAACCCTTTTATTCATCCTTGTACCAAAAAGGTATATTCTATGGCACAGTATGCAGACTGTCATACCACTGATGTCATTTATTTGGCTCAATGTAAAGACTGTTACTCATTCTATGTGGATAACACTAATTGTAAATTTAAGGAGAGAATATTACAGCGCATGTCAGCTATACGTAGGGGCAATGAACACAATGCTTTATATCAACATGTCAATAAAAACAATCGACATATGTTTGATTTTATGGTACTTCAGGTTGTGACACTCTCTAAATTGGGTGGAGATTTGTGCAATGTAACTGAATATTATGAAACAAAATGGATTATTGAATTGGTTGCACACAGACCACCAGATATGAATGGTGTAATTCCAATAAAACCCACCCTACAGATGAAGAGGGTTCAGCATTGAATGCAATTGGTTAGTTAATATTTTAAATATATTGTTACATAGTCTTGTAAGTTTTCTGAAGAAGGGTTTTTAACCCAAAAGCGCTTACATTGTGCTTGAATAAATTATATATATATATATATATATATATATATATATATATATATATATATATATTTACAGCATGGTAGTTCAGATATTTTTATTTCCTTTTTGCACTATTTATTTATTGGCATTTGTTTACTGGAAAAAGTTTGACTGGATAATTGTATCCATTTTCAGTGGAGGCCCAGGAAGAAAAGCTTCAAATCCCCCATAATCAACACCAACTCATGCTGTCCTGCTTTATCCAGTAGGTCATGCAACTGTTGTCATAACAGAGTCTTTTTGTCTTTGTCATAACCTGACTGTGTGGCATAGGCTCAGATTATTAATACTGTTCTAGCCTTACACTGGAGTCTGATTGCCATAAGCCTGAAACTAATTCTGGTAGCATCCTTTAGTGTCTTTTAAAACCTTTTCCTCATCACCATTCCCACACCATTTCTAGTCTGACTGCCTTTCCCTCATCACTATTCCCACATCATTTCTAGTCTGACCACATTTCCCTCATCACCATTCCCACACCATTTCTAGTCTGACCGCCTTTCCCTCTTCACCATTCCCACACCATTTCTAGTCTGACCGCCTTTCCCTCATCACCATTCCCACACCATTTCTAGTCTGACCGCCTTTCCCTCATCACCATTCCCACACCATTTCTATTCTGACTGCCTTTCCCTCATCACTATTCCCACATCATTTCTAGTCTGACTGCCTTTCCCTCATCACCATTCCCACACCATTTCTAGTCTGACTGCCTTTCCCTCTTCACCATTCCCACACCATTTCTAGTCTGACCGCCTTTCCCTCATCACCATTTCCACACCATTTCTAGTCTGACTGCCTTTCCCTCATCACCATTCCCACATCATTTCTAGTCTGACCGCCTTTCCCTCATCACCATTCCCACACCATTTCTAGTCTGACCGCCTTTCCCTCATCACCATTCCCACACCATTTCTAGTCTGACCGCCTTTCCCTCATCACCATTCCCACACCATTTCTAGTCTGACCGCCTTTCCCTCATCACCATTCCCACACCATTTCTAGTCTGACTGCCTTTCCCTCATCACCATTCCCACATCATTTCTAGTCTGACCGCCTTTCCCTCATCACCATTCCCACACCATTGCTAGTCTGACCTCCTCCTTAGTAGTGGACGCTGGATCTTAAGCCAAGTGGCTTTGCTGCACTTCCTTTCCATCTTGTCCCCTGGATATAGAGGATGTTCTACCAGCTTTTTAACATCACCTATTCCACTTCTAAGCTATGTTCTGCTGGTGAATCTATAATGGGTGCAATAACCCTTAGTTCATGTTTGGCAGGTTGACTTTTATATGACTAGGTTTCAACAAAGTTTTCCCAGGTAACCCAAGATGGCCAAATGAACAATGGCCAGCCAGTAACTTCTTCATATAGAGGCTGCTTTTGCTTTATGGCAGGGAACCAACTGGCCAGTAGGAACCCATAGACCCCCTTCTTCAGATAGAATGGATCTCTGATATAGGTCAGAGTAGGGTTGGTTCTCAAGTCACTTATCACCGGTAAATCCCCACGCCGATTTATATTAGTCAACATGATTAAATCTCCTAGGGCCAATTTTTACAACACCAAGTGGTTAAACCTGATCTGTGATCCATTTTCTCCTGTCTATAGGATACTGGACACCACAGCTGATGACCAAAGTGTTTTCTTCCCACTTTCCCTGAGGCATGCTGTAAATGAATTGTTGATCTTCCAAACTGTTAGTAGATATGTGTGTGATCATGTGTGTGTGTGTGTGTGTGTGTGTGTGTGTGTGTGTGTGTGTGTGTGTGTGTGTGTGTGTGTGTGTGTGTGTATGTGTGTGTGTGTGTGCATATGTGCAGGTACAACAGTACATTTGCATGTGTGATCTGATGCATTGACATCTGGAGTTAAGTTCCTGTTTTGTGCCACTAAGTAGTATGATAGCCTGTGGCTCCCCTATGACCCTGAATTGGATGAAGCATGTAATTAGTGAATTATGAATGAATTACTTTAAGAAATCCTTACACATACTATGCCACATGTAAATAACATTATCACAGGCTTACAACTGGATATCATGCACCTCTGACACTGGTTAACTACTAAACGACTAGTTGTGAATATTCCTAAAATGTTGCTGGAATTGTTTGTAACCTCAAAATGTATTACAAATGTCTTTGATATCACTGTCACTGACCCCACAGATATACCACTGCTAATTTCTGCTACCCCGATATATGCCTATGCATCACTTTAAGTCATTCTTTAAAATTTAGCTCACATACAAAAACAGTTAACAAATTACTGACACAGCTTAACATTGTCTACAGTTTCTAATCCTAGCTCAGATACCAGATGAACAATTGCTCTTAATGCATTAAAAGCCATGTTTGAATATGACCTCCTCTTCACTGCACTGCTCTCTCCTCAGAAACATTTCTGCACTACAATCAACAGAAAAAAAAAATACTGAGATTCATTCATTTCAGCAGTAGAACTGAACATCACTATAGCACACTAATTAAATACACGGGGCTTCACATCACACAAAAATCACTGTTCCTAAAGCACTTATATTTAAATTACTTCATGACAGGTACTGCCCACCTCTACAATATAAACTGTCTCTCAGGGAACAATATTACATTTTTCAAGGTTCTGAAGGAATGTTATTAGTGAGGCCCACTTCCCATTAATGAAAGAAGTGTAACTTGCTCTAGCTTCCTGGAATATTAGTTCAAATTATGTTAGGTGAACTGACATTGTAGTTCAGTTCAGGCAGAAACTAAGAGATCATACTCTCAAGGAGAATACTTGTAGATACACATGTTTTACTTAGCCTGTCTAAATAACACATACGATTCTGCTTCGGGTCTGTGTGTATCTGCAGCCATGAATGCTTGCTTATCCTGCTAAGTCTAGCCTTTGTTATACACTGCAACTGACATTGTTTCTGTTCGTTCTGAGATTTTTGGTAAAATGTACTCAGCATGTATATTTTAGAAATAATGTCCATGGTGCTCACCTTTAATTATATGTAACTAAAATATATGTAATGTATATCGTGGCTAAATGCTCATATTTTGCTGCAAAATCAGCTTGCATTTTTTGTTATGATTGTTTTTGTTTTGCTGCAAATTCAGTTTGTATTCTTTGTTGTGATTTGTTTTGTTATTTGTTTTCTTGACCCTCATTGCTGAAAAGGATGTACAGATCAATACACTTAACAGTTAACAAGTGTAATAAATTAATACATATATAATTTGACTCTACCCCAGATCTCATCCTCCAAGATCTATTTGTTAAGCAATTTAGCCACTTAATCCTCCACTTGTCTTTCATGTAGTTATCTTTCTTCAGTTAGCCATGTGGTTTAATGCAGTGAATTCTGTGCTAATCAACATGCCTTTTGAAAGTGGGGAACTGCTGTACTGATTCTGTCTTGGACTTTTATGCATTTCAGTCGTCTCGACTACAATTTAGTTCATATGACCTAAGTTGTGAACCTCACCCATCAATTGCATCAATAAAGTTCCTATATTATGGAATGCCTTTAACATTTCTTAAAGATAGCCTCTGTATGACAGGTCATCGGAACCTTTGATCTTTCAGCACTGAACAGATTCTGACCACGATCTCTGCCCGTAAGGATCATGCTATCTGTCACCATCTGCCACTCTTTCCCATAGCCATACCAATAGTTTAATCCATCTTATATATGAGAAACTGAATAAAGGATAAGCTGATTGTAATTTATATTTTATGTCCATGCCTTCTAGCTCTTGTCCATGACTGTGGCCTTTGCTTAATCCAAGTCTGTCAATTCCCAACTATTCCTTTGTACTGGACACCCAGACATATACATTCCAGCTAACAGTTTTAGCTTACCAGCTGAGCTGGCCAGTATAAACTGACACTGACAAAGAAGACCATGTTCTCATAAATGGTCACTTTTTCCAATGTTTCCGGTGCTCATCTCTTCTTGTATTGTTGTGTAAGCTGGGCTCAGATGATCATTCTCTGTTTTGCACAGAGCCTCTGTACCTAAACTATACAGCTTAATGCTATAAATTTCCCAAATGATTTTGATCTGTTGGATCCAAGTTTGCATCTGTCTTTGACAATTGCAACCAGTGAAACTTAATTCTGTATAGGCAACACAAACTTTTCTGTATTCCTCTCAAGTTATCCATAGGTTATTTGACTCCCACTTGCATCATGCAAGCTCTGTGTTATGGATATAGTTTACAATATTTAATAACAGCCCTTATCTGAGTAGGTTTTTTGGCAGTTTTCATCATTTGGCAGTTCACAGGTCACTTTCATCAGAAAGTTATTGAACACATTCAACCAAGGCCTATGATATCACAAATGTCATTCAAGCAGATCCTTGTTTTTTCTCTGTCAGAAGGAGGAACTTATGTAATGGACCCTGAATGAAGAATGCAGATAGATGTGTATATTTAAAATCTAAACCAGGCATTTAAGGCAATTTACTTCCCTTGAAGAAAAGCTCATTCATAACTGCTGTTCCATTTGGTGTCCTTATCAAGTACGAACTGATTGAAGTAATAATCAGAGTTATCAGACAAAAGTTTGAAATTACTCTCTTTAGCAGTTATAAGTTAGTCATAGAATTTACAAACATGGCTGGGCAGCCATACTTGGTGAACCAAGAATAAGTTGTCATTTATTATGTGAAGTTAGTTCAAACACGAAGCATTCTCTACAGAAGATGAATTTTTGCCCAGCAGTAATGATCAGTTCATGTGCCCATGTGTGTGTGAGAGTCTATATCTAATCAAATTTGCCAGATTTGGACTAGGTATATGAATGTCTTCTGTCAGTGAACTGTTATGAAGACTAATCTTGTGTCTAGGGTCTGCACATATTTTGCTGTACTGTTGCTGCAAAATTGTATTATGCAAAATTAATTACATTAGAACTTCTGTTGTGTATGCTGCCCAGCAAAATTGGTGCTGTAAATTCATTATTCTACAGGAATTTTGTTCAAGATTCATTAATGCCTAAAATATGCATTTATCTCTCATGACTATACAGTATGCTTCCAGTTACTGAAAAGGTGATACAGTATGAATTACACTAATGTTAATTGGGTCTATATTAGATAAATGAAAATTTACCTTAGCGAATGCTGTAATAATCGAAAATCCCAGACCTCGATATGCTTTTTGTGAGATTGCGGTACAGTGAAGATCGGAATATTTGCCCTTTCCTCACTGTAGTGCGATCTCAGACTTGGTATATATATTTAGTGGGGGGGGGTGTGGGGCACAGCCCCCCACAATAGTGAGTTCTAGGTCCTGGATTTTCAATTATTAGAGCGTTCGCTAAGGTCAGCTTTCATTTATCTAATATAGACACTGTTAATCTTATGTTTAAAAAAGTCACACAAATATAAAATCAGTTGTGTGATTAAGATGTGCTGAGAAATAATGGATTACATGCAATCTAAGTAAAGGAAAAGATTATGTCCTCTGTGCAAGTGATGGTCTCCACTTACAACATGCAATAGTAACTGGCATGTTTTGTATACAATTTTACATCTGTGCACCATTTGCATCAAAGGCAGAACTTCAGACACAGAGCATTCCAGCATGCTCTGACCAACCAGAAAACAAAGGATCAGAGTAGCATGAACACAGCACATCTCACACCATGAGGCATGCATTTATAGATCATGTTCACAAAGAATAGACAGACTTGTGTTTTCTGTCATGTACAAAATATGACTACGAACACCCTGCTGCATGGTATTATATCACGATGGATATAATTGTACATATCTAATGTTATCGGGGCAACATTTGCAATGAGAAGTATGTAGTATCCCTTTGGGCCCAACTAATATTTTCTTGCACTTTATCCCGTACAAATATCAGTTTATTACATCTCCATATTTTATAAAAGTTTGCATCATTTTGCTACCGCATATATTTTACAATTTTTTACAGAAAATGCATATTAATGCAACTCCTTTCATACCGTCAGTTTTTCAAAAGAATCCAACCAATATATTGGAAGTGTCCCTAATATGGTGTATTTACCTCTGATTTATTTTGACTTTGCACTGAATTTAGCTCTGATTATTTTTTGATTTTGTACTCGAGTTTACAGAAAATTGGCTCAAAGCTATGACACATTTGATTGGGTTTACCTTACAAACCCAACAGAAATTATTGTTTCAAAGGTAGATACAGTGGCATTGTGCATTTGTTTCTTTGTCTGCTTCCTTATTTATTTGGTTATTTGTACATACTTGTTACCTGAGGCAGGGTGCTGGTTACTGTCCAATGGCTCAAGATAATTGCCCTTGTTGAAGTGACACCCAGGCACCATGTGCAAAACTGGGGAAATGGATTGTAGATGGATGGATGTATGAAGAGCATTATCACAATGCACCTTTTTCAGACTTGGCCCATAGAGTACCGTCTGCTTAAGTCTTAAGTTTGTCTTTAAGTTTGCACGTCTGTGTAAAGCGAGAATTTCTCCACCTGCCTTACAAGGCCCGTTTGCAAATAGTTTGTTCATAATTCACTTTCAATTACAATTTCATAATTTACTTGGCGCATTATTTTAAGAAAAGGGCATTATAATACTGCAGTGAACATGCGTCACATTGAATGAATGAACATTTTTCCCTTTTGGAATTGATTAAATACTTGCCTTTTTTAAAAATATATTTACTGACAGTACACTAATCGGATTAAGCAGTGAAATTATATGCAACATCCTGTATCTCTTTCCATTGCAATGTTAGCTTTGTTGACATGTATGTTGTAATGTTACTGGCATTGCCTCGAAAACGGAAAAGTACCAATTAATCTTATATTGACAATCTATATCCTTTTACTACCATAGCGAGACTTTTTCCCCATATTTTCTTATCTGCATCCTGGTAACACTATTGCATTTCTATGAGTCTATGAATAATAGCCATAGTTAAATGTTTAGTGTATGGTAGACGGGGTTTTCATCCTACCTTGTACACTTCTTATACTTTGATTTTTCTCAGTAACATTAATTGGTCATTTATTTTTACCTTGTCCTTTCAGTCAGAATAGGACATGGAACACTTATTCTCTCTTAAGTTTTCAAGTTTTTTTTTTTGTGTGTATGTATTACATAACAGTTATTTGTCTCTGCCATCAGTTTTTTCTGTATTTCATAACAGTTAATTTGCCTCTTTCATGTTTTTTCTGTATTATATAACCAGTTATTTGTCTCTTTCATGTTTTCCTTTCTGTATTACATAACAGTTATTTGTCTCTCTCATGTCTTTCTGTATTACATAGCAGTTAATCTTTCTTGTGTTTTTCTGTATTACATAACTTCATAACTTATTTGTCTTTTTATGTCTTTTTCTATAGTACATGACAGTTATTTTGTCTCATTCATGTGTTTTTTTTATATTATGTAACAGTTATTTGTTTCTTATGTTTTCTTTTTTCTGTATTACATAACAGTTATTTATCCATCTCATGTTTTTTCTGTATTACATAACAGTTGTCTTTATCATGTTTTTTTCTGTATTGCATCCCTGTTGCAACATTAGTTTCAGATAGTAGTAGTGTCAGCTATGATATTATTTTCTAGGCATTGAACATTCACACATACAGCTTTCAATAATTTGTAATAGATATTTCTTCTTCTTTCAAGAATATATTTTCAGAAAAGAAATGTGTCCACAAACACGACTGTTAAAAAGTAAACTATTAAAAGGAAGAAACACTCTCTGAGATGGTCAAGTATCACCATACAAAATATTATTAAGCACTTCTTTCATAACACCAAACTGAACTTCATCAGAACAGATAAACAAAGTGAAGACAACACTTGAATGCATAAATTAAAATCATATGGATTGAGTGCACCAATGGGAAATGAACAACCTAAAATTAAACACACACATTATATTTACCTATCTATCTATTTAAATTATTTTTATATTTCAACAATAAATTTATGTTATGCACAATTTCTCCTCTGTTTGATAAAAATATGCCTGACCTGTGTATAAGACAATTAATATAGAACTGAAGGACTTTACCTGGGAGGGGAAGATGGGAAGAGTCAAGTGGAATAAGCTGATTATTCGAGTAGAACATGGTGGATTGGCATTATTCAATTTGAAGGGGTATTTCAGAGCTACACAGTTAAGGCTCCTACACATTGCACTGGCAGAAAACTATAATTCAAAGTGGAAAGGGATGCTGTTGAAACACAGAGGAAGCTCAAGAAACAAGGAGAGACTGGAATTTTGGATGCAGGCCTTTAAGGAGAATAACAATAATCATACAGAATATTATATCCCTAAAGTAGCAGAAAGAATCCAAACAACTAAGCTAACACTGGAATGGAAAAGAAGATTCTGCTGATAGAGATGACTGAAATTAGAGATGTAGACAATAGACAAGACAGGGCTAGAATTTATTGGAAAAAACTGACAAAGGAACCAAGGTATTGGGAAAAAATAACTAGAGAAGAAAAGGTAGTAGAATGAGAAGAGGCCAATAATGTATATGGACTGCAGGTTACAGATTGCATTCCCTATCAAGGATTGCTATCAGAGTATAGGCAAATAGAAAGAAATAGAGAGGGCCTAAACAAAAGTCCAGCACTGGTAGAGTTTTTAGTAGAATCTAAAACAGAAGTTGCCATTAAAAAAGGAAAATTTAGTAGAGCATACAAATATTGCATGATAACTATAGGAATCAATCAGAGGAGGTTAGAAGGGATTGGGAAAAGAGACTGGATAAGCAATTGATGCATGCACACACACACACACACACACACACACACACACACACACACACACACACACACACACACACACACACACACACACAAAACAGTGGGAGGATATATGTATGTTTCCCAAATATGCAACAAAATCTAGAAGATTTAGGATTTTTGCTTGAAAATGTTTACATAGATATTTTTATACTTAAAGTAGACTACAGAGAATTTTTCCTAAGGTAGACAGCAAATGTTGAAGGTGTGACAGGGAAGAAAGTGGTATATGGGACCATATTTTCTGGGAGTGCAGTGGGCTGGCAGACTTTAAGGATTTCTTCCAGCATTCAATGTCAGAGATGATGGGTGGGCAGATTGGTGTGACAAGGGGGATGATTTATCTGAGCTATGATACAGAATTGGAATTGCCTAGACATAGTAAGGCCTTGGTGTGTCTAATAATGGTGGCTTCCAAAAAGCAGTTACTAGAAAGTGGAAATCAAAATCTAAACTAGCTATATTAGAAGTAACAAATATAGTAACAGAGATAAAACAACTGGAACTTATGTCTTTAGAAAAGGGTAAAAGCAAACTGCAGAGGAAAAAATGGAAATTGTGGGAACAATACATATGGGGAGGAATGAGGTTTAAAAGAAGGCAGGACATACATGAGCTATGTAATGTTTGATCGAAAATGATTGGGGAGATTATAAGTGATGTATAATGTTTGCAACTGGGAGTGTGTTTAAAGCTATAAAACAAACCATTAGAAATATACATACAAGCTTAACAAATTCCACAGGCAAAAGTACCTTTGGATTTATTACTCAGAAAAGATCCAATTATTTTTGTATTAATGTGTTCTAAACTTTATTGTAAGTTAAATCCCTTCTTAAACACAAATGATATTATAAAGATTTCCATTTAATTTTATTATCCTCCAATTATCCTTTAAAACATTCTTTATGTTGTTCATATTTTAGTAAATGTTCACACTTTTGTGTTGTAACCAGAAGAGATAGATCATAGAGGGGGTGATTTTAATAACAGGTTAAAGAATAAGGAACTTAAATGGCAAGTATTTCTTAGAGTTGATATTCTACCAGGTTTAAGTGAACACATTAATATATAATGTGTTCTCCAGATTAGGAGGTTTAATTAATTAATTCAAGTATATTTTAGTAATTTGCTATATTTGTTTTATTTTGATAGCATAAATTCATTGCTGAAATATAACAATGTATGTATGTATCTATATATATATATATATATATATATATATATATATATATATATATATATGTGTATGTGTGTGTGTGTGTGTATTTCAGTTTAATTTTAGGTTGTTCGTTTGTCATTGGTGTATTTAAGTAATCTGATTTTAATTCAGGTATTTAAATGCTGTCTTCACATAATTTATTTGTTCTGATGACATTTAGTTTGATGTTGTGAATGAAAGTTTGATGATACTTGACCACCTTGGAGAGGTGTTTTCCCTTTAAAAGTAAGTATTTCGCCTCTGATTCCATATGGGTATGCATTTTTTTAGTCCTCATGTATAATCTATGTTTATTTGTTTTCACCAAATACTTCTATTTCAGTATTTGAAAATAACTTATTTTGAGGAATCTTTTAGTATCACTACAATGTTTTTACAAGTATGCTAAAGTCTCACACTTAGCATGCTTTTAATTTCAAACATGTAACCTTTCTACAGGGTAGTTCAGCACCATAGATAGCACTATATATAGACAGATAACTGATATAGATGAAGATATAGATATAGATATAGATATAGACATAGATAAAGATGAATGGCAAGACTATATGCAGGAGGTCATTTGAGTTTGCATACCTTAAAGAGTTTAGATAAACCATTTTTAGAGGATCAGAATAGCAATGTTTTAGAGACTGTTACCTTTTTTCCAGTTTGATGTACCTTTATTTTTTTTTACATGGATGCATAATCGAAACAGCAAAATATTTCTTATAAACAGATCATGTGATTACTCAGCGAGTCTATCTATTCCTGTAACATTTACATATATTTCCTTTCTTATTTTTCAGGATAACCAAACAGTTTCAAACTCAAGCCTTCTTGTTCTTAAAAATATAACACAAATGGAAGCAGGGAGTTATTGGTGTGTTGCTTTTTTATCAGGAACCGATATTCTGAAAAATAAAAGTTTTACGATCACCCTGGAAAAAGGTACAGCAGTTGAAAATGTTCTCAGTACAAGCTTTTGCATTTAAGTGAAAATGTTTAACTCTAACTTGTTGGAATAGATTGGAACTGCACTTACTGTGATAAGAACAGCATTTCTCCTTAAAGTGAATTTCATAGATGACAGACCATTGCAGTAAAAACTGTTCTAATACAATACTGGAGCCATATAATTTATGATTGTGTTGGAATCTCTCTTCAGTCGATGAAGAAGAAGAAGCAAATGTTTTTCTTTCCTTTTTAGTAAATGGAACATCTACAGAGCTCCAACATAGACATACTAAGCTAAACATTCTAATACTTTAAATCTAAAATTATACATGTAATACCCAAACAATGCTACTCCAAATGATAAACAATGTTGGTATTTTTGGCTGATATGATGGTATGATTGGTTACTCTTGCAGATGGTCCCACTCCAACAACATCACCATATTTAAACTCATAGTTACAATGCTGGCTTACTTATCTAATGGCTCTTTCCTGTTTTATTTGCTTGAGCTTTGTCTGATCACATAGTAATTGGCAAAATCTACCATTTAAGGAATATTATCTTGAGAGCACACTGCAGCTACTGTGAGACTAAGCCAGTTTAAGTTCTGAGCATTTGTTTTTCAGATGTTGGAAATATTGTCATTGAAGGAAGGTATTTTATGACACTAACACGGACATATCAACTTTTGGAGTTCTTAATTTTTAGACTTAATTTTAATCTGTTTGTTATAATTTCCTGAAGATAACATTGCTGGACATTCTACTTTTAAATCATTTTTATGCCATACTTAGGAAAAAAAAAACATTGACTACTTTAGAAAAATGCATAAATAAATTCTCCATACAGGGAGCTTGTTCTTGTCTGGATACTGTACATGGCACATGGCAAGATATGTGTTAGCACCCTGGCTGGCATATTAAGTTCATATGTCTTCTCTTCATTTGCTGACAGGACATGATTGACTGACATAGCTATATAACTGACTGTTGCTGAAGTCATTTAACCTTGATAACTTGAGAATCAAGATTAAATGACTTCAGGGAACAGTCTTATAGACTAGTCACCCATTAAGCTATTCCCATACCCCAAAAAATCTTTGTTTTTTATGTATGACAGCAGTTAAAATAACAGAGGATATTGTTTTTCTAATAAGATAAAAGATGAAATACAGCATCCTAATACCAATGAATAATAATAAAAAAGCAACAAGGATAAGAAAGAGATCATGCACTGAAAGTGAATCGGTTGCTAAAAAGACCAATATCAGAAAAACTCTCAGTACTGTATGTGAATACCTGAGATGGTGTTCATTCCTTTATTCCAGGAGGTAATGAATTCCACAGTCTTGGAGTTTGCAGCATTGTAGGCCATGTCTCCCAACTTGTAGTTTGTTTTGAAGAATGCAAAGAAGCCTTCCAGTATATGGGAAAGTCTCTTGAATGTAAATTCCCTAATCACAAGCCATCTGGAAAAATCTTTCCAAAATAAAAACTAAACTTATGTTTTCTGCTAGGTCAAGACCCATTCACTAACCAAGCTTGGAACTTTGTCCAATTCAGTCCCTGTAACAAAAAATACTTAGTGCATGGAGTACTGTGATTACTGTCCAAAATCGAAAAAAAAGACAAACCTGTAAAGTGCAAGACTCGACTGTAATATCGCTTTCAGAGTTATTGTTACACTCTCCCTAAGAGCTGTTATGGTCAGGTCTCATGAAAGGGATGTTCCTTCATTCCCAAATGTCCCTACATATCTTACCTCATATTTTCATTCTGGGATATTTACATTTAGGTCAATCTGTAAGCAATTTATTTAACTAAATAACCTGTCCCTGACTTTTTTTCAACTTATATTTACTTGCTGTCTATTTGACAGTGCTTACTAAGTGCTTTCCTGGCTTTTAAATCTTCTTTGCTTTTGTAACTGATAGAACATAGAGTAGATAAAACCCCATGCACTATAAGTGTTATGATTGGGTCTCCCCGATCCTAACCAGTTATTATGTGTTCTTGACATGGATGCCAGAATTCACATAACATGGGTATGATCAGAAACCTGATAATAATCCTTTATATTACCTCCAGGCTTATACAACTGTGGGGAATAGTCTCAAAGTGTAAACATAGTAGAAACAAAAACTACTGTCTCACAATTTAATTACAACAATAACAAATACAGTAATTGAAACAAAACTTCAGGGACATGAAATCAGGGAGCTGTTGACTGACAGATGTTTGTTGACTGTATGTAGGGAGCCTGCCTATGTTTAATCGAAAATATGGAAGCTGGTCGGTACTGTGACAGCCAGGTGGTCAATAAAAACTTGGTGAAATGCAGTCATTTAATCAGGCCATTGCATTCAGGTTTTTCTTACACTGAGATGAAGTGACTTCAGAGCTGATCATATTCAGTTCACTGGGTAATATGAGGAGGTTTCTTTCCCTGGAAAATTTAGTTTGGAAAACCAAGTGGATTCCTTTTTATGATTAACACTGTTTTTAGTCATCTGCTTTTCAATGGACTGCCACAGAACCATGCAGAGATCAAGGTGAGTTGTGCTAGTGTGTTTAGTATTATAGTATTATAGTATATCAATTGAATATATCTAAGTGGGTTAATCAGAGCACTTGTATATACATCCTACATTTCTGACCAGGCCACTTAAGAAAAGGAGATCAGTACAGTTATATGCTCTGTTTGGAGATTCACTGGAAAGCATCTCCACACAGGAATAAGTGGTCTGTATCTCCCTAATGATTGTAATATAGCAGGCAGAATTATTTCATTAAATAGTAGTCATGGGCCAGTAGAGTGTAACCTTGGCTGTACTCCATGTGTTATCATCAATACAATACATGTTTCATGTGTACAGCATGCTGAAGTATTTGCTCATTTTGTACAAAGCTATGGGCATGCTAATGAAATGACAAATACTGCACGGGATTGAAGCTTAAGTACCTCATAACTCATACTACTCCCAGTGCTATAATGCCTATTGGTGACAGAAAGTAACTTGGCAGGGATTTATCACTAAAACAGCATTATTTGCATAACTAGCATTTAAATTAATCTTACTGATCCAGCTATGGGATTCAGAAAATCTTTCAATATGTTGATTTTTATAGTGCAAGGCACAGGATGTTGGTCTCTTCATTGGTTGGGAGTAGGCATAATGGTTAATGTGTTTACTTCACAGACAGAAGGTACAGGGTTTGATTCTTATCTTTGAAGGGAAATTGACTAGGCTGAAAATTGTCTACAAGGGCAGTTAGCCTAGTACTTACCTATGAACTTTCGGTGGTGGGAGAGTTGACAATAACGATCGAGGTCTTTATCTCACAGATAAAATATGCAGGATTTGATTCTAGCCTCTAGTTGGCTAAGCTTGTAAAAGTTTGTTGACTAATAACATAGTATTCCCTTATAAATGTATTATTTGTAAAAGCAATAAGCATTAGAGGTCCTATATAGGGTTATATAGGATAACCACAGTGATGTATTGAAACTCAGCCAAACTCCTCATGCATTTGGATGCACTGTCTATGAATCTTATAGTTCTTGGATTAGAAATGGTTTAAACATTGTTTACAATATTTGAAAACATTATGCTGATACCATGCCTGATTTTATCAACATTTTTTGAGAGTTTAGCAAGAGCCACACCTAAATGAGCTAACAGGACCATAACTGAATCTCAAGCAGATGAGCTGACATACTTTTCTTGGCTTACTGCATGCCACACCTCCCTTTCTCTTATTCATGGTGCAAACTATTCTCTCATCTAACAAAAGTCTTTATATAAAACCCATACTGGGAGTCTTATAATAGGTATTCTATATTTATTTTATGTTTGTTTAATTTGTTAATCATGCAAGTGCACTGCTCCAAGGACCCTTTTCAGGAACTGATAAATGTGGCAATACCAATGAAAATAACTCTTCTTCTTCTTCTCTTTCAGCTGTTCCCGTTGATCATCTGTTTCCATTTCTTCCTGTCCTCTGCATATTGCTGTGTCACACCAACCACCTGCATGTCCTCTCTCACCACATCCATAAACCATATATTAGGCCTTCCTCTTTTCCTCTTACCTGGCAGCTCCATCCTTAGCATCTTTTTCCCAATATGCTCAGCATCCCTCCTCAGCACATGTCCAAACCAAAACAATCTCGCCTCTCTGACTTTGTCTCCAAACCATCAAACCTGAGCTGACCCTCTGATATACTGATTGCTAATCCTGTCCATCCTTGTCACACCCAGTGCAAATCTTAACATCTTTAACTCTGCCACTTCCAGCTCTGACTCCTGCCTTTTTGTCAATGCCACCATCTCCAACCCATACAACATAGCTGGTCTCACTACCCTCATGTAGACCTTTCCGTTTCACACTTACTGGTACCAGTCTGTCACAAATCACTCCTGATACTCTTCTCCACCCTGCCTGTACTCTCTTCTTCACCTCTCTTCCCCACTCACCATTACTCTGAACTGTTGATCCCAAGTACTTAAACCCATCCACCTTCACCAACTCTACTCTCTGCAGCCACACCATTCCTCTATCCTCCCTCTCATTTACAAACATATATTCTGTCTTAGTCCTGCTGACCTTCATTCCTCTCCTCTCTAGAGCATATCTCCACCTCTCCAGGGTCTCCTCAACCTGGTCCCTACTCTCACTACAGATCACAATGTCATCTGCAAACATCATAGTCCACGGGGACTCCTCTCTGATCTCGTCTGTCAACCTGTCCATCACCATTGTAAATAAGAAAGGGCTCAGAGCTGATCCTTGATGTAATCCCACCTCCACCTTAAATGCATCTGTCACTCCCACTGCAGACTTCACCACTGTCACACTACCTTCGTACATATCCTGTACCACACTTACATGCTTCTCTGCCACTCCTGACTTCCTCATACAATACCACAACTCCTCTCTAGGCACCCTGTCATATGCTTTCTGCAAGTCCACAAAGACACAGTGCAACTCCTTCTGACCTTCTCTATATTTCTCCATCAACACTCTCAGAGCAAACATCGCATCTGTATTGCTACTTCCTGGCATGAAACCATACTGCTGATCATTAACCATCACCTCCCTTCTTAACCTAGCTTCTACCACTCTTTCCCATAACTTCAAGCTGTGACTGATCAGTTTTATCCCTCTGTAGTTAGTACAGCTCTGCACATCACCCTTATTTTTAAAAAAATAGGTACAATGAAAGTAACATGCAAACAAAATGCAAAAGTAACATAAAGAGCTTAGCATTAATAGAAATGCAGATGTAATTTCCATTGGCCTTGCTGTAAAGCCCTGAATACAACCCAGGTAACCTGAATTTAATTAGCAGCACCGACTCATAGCGAAGCTGATGTGAGGCAGGAAAGGAGTGATGAAGCTTAAGCCTGATCACCTCTCTTTGGGGATGGGAGAATGAGCTGAAGCACACTTTCCATGGAAACATTAATGCTGGAGACCAGTAAACATGGGAATAATACATTGCACTTACTATGTATCCAAAACATTACTTTACCTCTGTTCTGTTTTACTGTTATTTTTGAGTATTGAGCTCTTTTCTATTTTGGATATCTGGTCAGTTTTTGACCCCAGGCTGAGCCCAAAATTGGTCCAGAAATGATCAGTGCTCTACATTGATAAACACATTCAAATAACTAAATAAATAAACATCTGGAGGTATTGCTTGCAAGAATTGAGGAGACAGGGCTATGTCTGTATCTCACGCAGAGGCTTGGACATACTTTGCTCGGATCCATACAATACAAATGTATTTAGGGGGAACATAGGATCATTATATCATCATCAGCCCCCTTTATCCCATTTTCTACATGGGGTTGGGGTATCGTGTTAACTGTCATCAACTCTCTCGATTCAGTGCCACACTCCTGCCTTCTTCAACACTCATGCCTGACTGTCGGAGATCTTCTTTCACACAATCCATCCACCTCTTTGCTGGATGTCCTCAGTTTCTCTTACCTTCTTCCTGTCTGTCCCAAATCTTCCTCACCAGATTGTTTTCTGCTTTTCTACACATGTGCCCAAACCACCATAATCTGTTCTCTTTGATCTTTTCTGCAATTGGAGCTACTTTAGCTTCTGGTGTTATGTCCTCATTTTTTCATCTGTCCCACAGTGTGCATCCTACCACCTTTGTCAGGCACTTCATTTCCATCGCCTCTAGCTTCTTCAACTGTTCTGCCTTTACTGCCCAGGTTTCTGTACCGTACAGTAGTACTTGTCACACCACTGTCTTGTACACCTCGTTTTTCAGCTTCTTTGGCATTCTTCTGTCATAGACTACACCTGATTCTCTATGACAGTTGGATGCAGCCCATCTGATTCTAGCTTTGACCTCTTCATTCAGACTACCCTTTTCCTCAACCACCCCTCCCAGATACTTGAAGCTGTTTACCTGTTCCACTATCGTCCCTTCTATCTCTATTCTCAGCTTCTTCTGATTTCTGCAATTTTCTGCCATTACCACTGTCTTATCTGTGCTTAGTTTCATCCCATATGCCTTCAGATTGGCATTCCATTCTCCTATCCTTTGCTGAAGTTCTTGATCAGAGTCTGCCTATACTGCCACATCGTCTACATACAGCAGATTTGTTGATTTGTCCCATCCAACCTGTTTGCTAATGTAGTCCACCACCGGTATGAACAGCAGTGGGCTCAGAGCTGAACCCTGATGTACACCCACTCCCACTGGGAACCCCTCTGTAAGGCTGAACACTGTTCATACTTGAGTCATTGGGTCCTTGTACATAGCCTGCACTAATTCTACCAGTGTTTCTGTGACTTCAAACCACCACCGTATTGTCCAGGTCAACTTTCTTGGGACCTTGTCATATGCTTTCTCCAAGTCTAGGAATGCCCAGATGGACTCCCTCCTCATCTCTAGCTTCTTTTCAACTATCTGTCTCACTGCAAACATTGGGTTAATTGTGCTGCATCCTGATCTGAATCCCAACTGCTCATTTCCCATGTTACATTCTACTACTCTGCATATCCATTTATCAATCACCCACTTCAGAACTTTCATGCAGTGTGATAGGAGTTTGATGCCTCTGTACTGTCCACAGTTGTGGATGTCCCCTTTGTTCTTGTGCACTGGCATGAGTATGCTTATTCTCCAGTCATCTGGGATACACCTTTGTCTATACACTGCTATTAGTACCCTCAGGAGCCATTTCTCTCCTATCTGACCCAGCATCTTTATCATATCTGCTGTAACCTCATCTGAGCCTGCTGCTTTCCCTGACTTCATCTTCCTTTGTGTTGTTCTTACTTCTTTTAGGGTAGGCTCCACTTCTTCTCTCATTGTAGGCTGTTTCTGGGGCAGTACAGCTTCTGTGGAGTTTTCTTCATTCAGAAGCTGCTAGAAATACTCCTTCCATCTGCCTTTGATGTCCTCTGGACTGGTGAGCAGGTTGTTGCTGGCATCCCTTATTAAGTGTGTCTGACCAGCTTCTTTTTCTTTCTGTCTTTACCTTGCAACCTGATATAGTTTCTTTGTGTCCCCTAATGAGTCATGTTCCAGGAGTTGGTACAGTGCCTCCGATGCCCTATTATTTGCTATTGCAATTTCTTTCTTAGCTTCTTTGTTAGACAACCAATAGTCCTTCCTAGCCTGGTCAGTCTTTTCTATCTCCCAGTTCTTCCTGCACTCTTTCTTTCTTTTGATGACTTCCTGGACTTTTGCATTCCACCATCAGCTTTCCTTATGTAACTTATTTCCATACCTGGCTCGGCAACATATTTTTTCTGTAGTCCTAACACATGCTGTTTTTAGGCGCTGCCATTCGTCTTCATCTCCACCTAGTTCCTCCTCTTCTTGGGGTGCTAGAGCCCTGTTTGTGCTGTTGTACTTTCTCTCCAGTCAACTTCCAGGTCTTCAGCCTAGTCTCTGTTGACCTTAGAGCCTTCTCTGACCACTGCTTACAGCTGATTGTGGCAACTAGTGGTTCATGCTGTGGGCCGACTGTTTTACCGGAGATGACTTTGCAATCATGGATTCTACCCCAGTGCCTTTTCCTTACTAGGAGGAAGTCTACCTGAGTTGCATGTTGACTACTGTTGTATGTGATCTTGTGCCTGTCTCTCTTTCTGAACCATGTATTGGCTACTATCAAGCCATTTGCCAGACAGAAGTCTAGAATGGCTTCTCCTTCTTTATTTCTGTTGCCCCACCCATGTGGACCCACACAGTCCTCATATCCTGTTCTGTCTGTCCTGATATGTGCGTAGGAATATGACTCAAACTACAGTGCTGAATCTCAGGCTTGCCTTCCTCCTGTGGCAATCTATCTTCAACAGCCTAGGCTAGGAAGAGGTACTGACCCTGGCCCTGAAGGGTTAAAGCTATATGAATTCACAGAAACTAGTCCAAGGCATTGAGGAGAGAAGGAGCTCAGGGGAGGCATGCACTACCTTGGGGAAGAGGCACTCAATCCCAACCTAAGTAGCCACAGAGAAAAAAAATAACAGCTTTAAACACAGAGAAACAATGCTGATATATAAATTCATATATAGCTTATAGGTTTTGATAGAAAATGTTATATTTGTACAAAGGGCCATGAGGTACGTAGTAGGTTATACATAAAGACGAGAGGTTTAAAGGACCAGTCACTCAGTCTTTATAACATTAATTGGCACTGGTAGAAATAAAATATATTTGACTGGTTGAGCAGTTGACTATCATTGTAGTCCCTTATTTTCATATGTTCATTTAAATTCATATTCCACTTTTAGATGAACAAGTAGATTTCTTTGTTACTCTGTGTATTTCTTCAGTCTCATGATGTTCTGAGGGGGGGTAGGAGGTTCATGCTGCTGGTGCAACATTAGTAAATAAAAATATAAGTTAAAAAAAAGATTTTTTTTAATATGACTGCTTTTTATTCAGTCACTCTCAAAATTAAAAAAATAAGGAAGAAGAGTGAAAACTTTGCAAAGAAACACAGACAAGTTGATTTCAGGAAAGCATTCAAGGCTGATTTTGCTGATTCCTGCCACTTCTTCTGGTACCTCATTATCCCAAACATCAAAACCAACCTTGAATCTTTTCTGAAATCAGCTTGTCTGTGTTTCTTTTGCAAAGTTTTCACTCTTCTTCCTTATTTTTTACTTTTTAGACCAACTGAATCAAACATTCTTTATTAAAAAATATTTTTTTACTTACATTTTTATTTTTTACTTTTTTTTTTTATTAAAATATAACACTCATTTTATATTTATCTAGATTTATGCATTTTGTTACTTCCCATACCTACACACAGGCATGCTACAACACTTTAAGCCATGCTTGTTTTTTTTCCTCTGGTGCTGTTCACTCTTGTCAGATGTTGTGGAGAGGTCTGCTCATGTGACCCAGTATGGAGGCATCAGCATAGGGATCGTCACTTGGGAACCAGGGAATGAGACTGCTAGGTGGAAAGACTTCTTAGAAGTCTGTAGTTTGTTTATTAAAAGAGTCTGGTTGTATTAGGATTTGTAAGCATTCTGTGCTAATTCACAAGTACAATTTAATTCTTTTGAACAAAAGTGATAGTGACATTTGGGTGCCCACAAATTCTAACATATGTTAAAAGTTAGGCCAACTAGTAATTTGTTGGCCATTGCACACAAGAGTGGCGGTTAAAACAAGTTAAACTATTTCGGCTACCTAAATTCCACTCTTCCAATTTTTTTTAAAATTTCCTCCCTCGAACTGTACTACTCTAATCTGCGTGATCATCCTATAACTATAAAAATAACTCTCTCTCTCTGAAGTTTCCTAGACTATTATCTCTGTAAAGAAGCCTACTTCTTCTTGCTCCTACAGTACTTGCACCTGATAAAGCACTATTATTATAGATAGTACCCCACCAGCCTAGAACCCACATCCCTGCAACTATGGGACAAACTGAGGCTGAGCTCTCTCAGTGCACAGAGGAAGACCAGGAGGAGGAGAAGACCACACCACACACATACCATACCCATAGTACCATCCATCACAACTTCAAATTCAAATCATACACATCACACATGAAGACATTGAGGCTCTGACCAAAAAAAAAAAAGACAAACAGCAGAAAAAGCAGACACCCAAACAACTACCACCTCAGGACCCAACACATGCAACAACACATAGACCACAGTCAGAGTGTCAAACAGTCACAGCCCCAAGGCCAAACACAATGCCAGACACACTAGTCATTGGTGACTCCATAGTCAGGCACACTGACAAGGGCTAAAAGTCTGCCTGGGCTGGGTGCTAGGCTAGATTTGCCACCTCAATGCAAGCTCTCAAGTCTCTCAACAGCAGGTACAACTACGACTCAGTCATTGTGTCAACTGGTGATGAGACACCTGAGACATACCTAAAGAAAAAAAGGAGAAGAGACATTGAGCTCTCTCTGATTTCCCAGGCCAGGTATGACCCTGACCCTGAGTGAGCTCCTACCTTCACCTCAGAATGATGCCACAATACAAAGTGAAAGAGATCAGCTTTTAATAATGGCTTAAATTTTGGTGTCATTCAAGGGGATCCAATGTCTCTGTCTGCTGGGATGACATGCTGGACAAGCCTTGCTTCACATCAGATATGTACTCCAAGGATGCGGCGCGGCGCTCGGGTCCTCTGCCTGCCACCGGTGCCCGACCACCCTGGAAATTACCGTCCTATTAGCTTTGACAAAATCTTTATCTGCAAAGCCATGGAGAGATCATAATGGGAACTCATAATAAAAGACATAGGGAACTTGCAGACTTTGATCCAACCCCTTTTTTTTTTGTCAAAGGCATCACATGCCTTTAATCTTGGTTGACTTTTTAAACAGTCACCAAGGCCATTGATGAGGGCAAGGCAGTCCATACAGCCTACGCTGGCGCCATGTCAGACTCCTCAGCCTCACAAGTGGTGGGTGTCCTAATAGCTAATGTCCTGACCTCACTGACCATCATCATCTACTTTCTGAAGTACGAGCAAACACAAGAGGTTATGACTGGACAAAGTTGCAGATGACTGCAAACTGGGCCATGTCGAAAAACACATCTGACACAGAAGGGCCTCACAGAAACGGATAACTGGTGCCAGAGCCATGGCTCAAAGTTAAATGCCAAGTCATACTCGGGAAAAACAAGGTTACCCCTAGCTACCATATAGTAACCTTTTTGACACTCATGTTGCCAAAGTAGTTAGGGAAAACTTTCACATTGCCCACCTGATCATGAAGGGATTCACAGACCTGACACCTGCAGCGCTGGAAAGGCCCCAAAAGTTCCTCACAAAAGGATAAAGGGGTCTCAAAATATGTCTGAACTCCAGCTCTATTCAGTCGCACGCAGCTTGCTCAGAGGGTGACCTGTGCCTGACATATAAGGCCATGTCAAGCCCAGATTTGATGAATATGCTTCACCTCAAAAATCTAGATCCCTCAGAACCACAAGGGGCGGAGACTTAAACTTATTAATAGAACTTGCTGAAGGGACAGATTCATCACCCAGAGACTCCCTATGCTGTGGAACAAAATCCCGGTACAGGTACATGGCCTTGTTCAAGAGGAATCTTGACCAATGGATGGGAGATCGCAGATATACCCCAGGGATTACTTCAGTGTCACTGCTTGACAGAGGCACAGCAAAATAATAGGCATAGTTTTCTTCAAACTAAAGGGGTGGTGAAAGCCACATAACTATGGGCTAGGCTTATAAATGCCCTTGGGCAGATAGCCTAGTATGAACCTATGAACCTGTGAACCTATGAACCTAAGTCCGAGTCAGAACATTTTTTTTTTTTTGCAGGGCTGCTGAGAATATGTCATCTGAAGGGGCAGGCCTAAATTACAAGTTAATCTGCACCCCTATACATAGGCAAGGCAGATACCAAACTTGTAAAAGCTTTAACTGTAAGCCTCTTTGTCATTCAGCCTTCATTCCATTGGGGGTGGGGGGGTGAGACAAAGTGTGGACTGAAACAACCCCAGACCACTTCTTCTCACTTCACTGAAAATTTCCATCAAAGAACTTCAACTAAAATTTTAGCTTCCTGTACAGCACAGTATAGTTTGAGCAAGTTATCATTCCATTTTAGAGTGTTTGCAGGACTATTTACAAAGGAGCACTGTAATGACTTGGAGGCATTAACTTAAGTCCTCTGCAATTGTATTTGGTGTAAGTACCATTTATTGAAGTTTGCACACAGTCACACACAAGATACATGATCATATGTTTGCAATGGATGTGATTTATAAAGAAATATACACTAGCATCAGTACAAGAGACAAATCGTTTGGTAGACCAGGCTTGGAGTCTGAAGCTGATACTCTGTAATATTGAATGTATTGTATCTGCATGTGCTGTGACTTGCTTTTCCCTAATTTCTTATAACAGGAATGCATCCTAGAAATTTCAGTCAGGGCACAGTAGTAACTGGAGGTGATAGAAGGCTTTTACATAGTAAAATCAGGGAACTAAGGTCTGAGAGCAGTAGTAACTGGAGGCAACAGAAGGCTTTTGTGCAGAAAAAACAAGGAACTGCTGGCCAATTGCCACTGCACAGACACAAATGGTGCAGGGTAGACTAGTCTTTCAAATAAGCTGCAAAGCAACTGTTCATGCAATGCTGTGGCCAAACGTGACAGATACCATAGTGTTGGGGAGTGTGTGTGTGTGTGTGTGTGTGTGTGTGTGTGTGTGTGTTTGTGTAGGAAATGATGTAGAGATGTGTGTTTGTGTGTGTGTGTGTGTGTGTGTGTGTGTGTGTGTGTGTGTGTGTGTGTGTGTGTGTGTGTGTGTGTGTGTATGTTTTTGGATGAAATGATGAAGGGAGATGCAAGAATGCCTCTGTGCATTCTGCTCTATCCATCTGTGGTTCTGTCCCGTCTTTTTGGGTGTGTCCCTTGCCGATGAGAAGCTCAGTATTTTTCCGCTGTCTTGTGACAGTATGACAGAACCACAGACAGACAGATCCACAAAGCCAATTTCAATAAAAAGCATTCTGATGATTTTTCTCAAAGCTTTGATATAATATAGTCTGACCAGTGAAGGAGCATTAGTATTGATTGATCTATGTGATACAATGAGGGTTTTATGTGGATTTTTGCTGCACTTTTGAAAACAGTTAACTGCTGAAGGTTCGTCATCTTCGTTAGTAATTAAGCCTTTTAGCTATCATTACAATAGGTTCTAATGCATCCCTGCCAGATTCTAAAACATCTTTCTGAATGGTTATTATTACAACTGCCTGTGTCTTTATGACACAAGAGTAGTGCGACTATAGAAATGCTGAAATATGTGGCATCATGCCATCTGTGCATTGTGACGTTTTGCATTTCCTGGTCTAGAATTAGTTTCCTGGTTAAACCAACAATGGTTTGTTAAAGCAGAATGGCTTAAGCTTTAACTAATTGTGTTTGCCTTCCATAACCAATTCAGTGTACTTCTTGCAAATAACTGGTATTACCACTGATTTCATTCTTTACAATACACATGAACATACTCAATGCAATACCTTTAGCAGACATATTTTACATTACTTAAGGAGACATCCAGTAGAGATACTGTTCCTTGACAGAAGCAGCTTTATGTATATTACCACTAAGAGGATATGTTTAAATAATTCCATAGATTCTCAATTATGGGCAAGATTCTGAGTGGCTGTCAACTCTATTTCTTGTCTTACTTGTGGACTAGTAGAAAACATTTTGGGTATTGGTGGCAACAAAATGCCTTTAATATCCATTGTGTGGCACATTGCTCTCAAAGGTAGATTGTACAATGAGTAATGACATCATGTGACATAATCCTGCCTATGGGAAAACACAGGGTTCATAGGTTCATACTAGGCTATCTGCCCTAGGGCATTTATAAGCCTAGCCAGAGTGTGTTTGGCTTTTGCCACCCATTTTAAATCAATTTTGCTATGCCCTTTTTCGAGGTTAGTATACTGTGCCTCTGTCTAACGGTGACACAAAAGTGATAGCCGGGGTAAACCTACGATCCCCCATCCACTCATCGAGATTCCTCTTGAAGACAGTCAATGAGGGACTCTGCCTAACCTGGACTGGGATTTTATTCCAGAGTGAAGGCAGCCTCTGGGTTATGAATCTGTCCCTCCAGCATGTCCTATTTATTTCAGTGCTGAGGCTCAAGTCTCTCGAGCACGTGACTCGATGGGATTTGGATTTTCTGAGGTGCAAAATGTCCATTAATTCCGGGTTGGATTAGGCTTTATATGTCAGGCACAGATCGCCTCTGAGCAGGCGGTATGCCACTCAGTAGAGCTGGAGTTTCTTTAACCGGGCAGCATATGACATCTGTTTGAGCCCTTTGATCCTCTTGGTGAGGTACTTTTGAGATCTTTCCAGTTGCTGCAGGTGTCTGGTAAGGTACATCCCAAAAGGGGCATTGTACTCAATTATGGGCCTGATGAGGGATGTGTAAAGAGGCATGATGACCTCCCCTCATCTAGATGTGAATCCCTTCATGATTAGGTGGTCTATATAAAATGTTTTTCTAACCACTTTGGCCATGTGGTTGTCAAATGAGAGATTGCTATCAACTTGGGTCCCCAGGTCCCTAATTACTTCTTCCGTACTTAATGGATTACCACCTATGTGGTAATTTGTGGGCACTTTGTTTTTGCCAAAGGGGATGACTATACACTTTTTGGCCTTTAGCTTGAGGCCATGGCTCTGGCACCAGTTGTTTGTTTCTATGAGGCCCTTTTGGAGGATGCTTGTGTCAGCTGGAGAGTCGATTATAGCGCCCAGTTTGCAGTCATCTGCAAACTTGGTCAGCCACAGTCCTTCCGTGTTGGCCTGTACCTCTGAGAAATATATACCGAACAGGAGAGGTCCCAGGACTGAGCCTTGTGGGATGCCACTTGTAACTGGTTTGGAGTCTGACAGGGTTCCAGCAATTCTAACCATGTGGGTTCTGTCCTTGAGCCAGTTTGCAACCCATCTAGTGACATAGGGGTTTATATTTAAGCTGGTGAGCTTATCTATAATGCCCGAGTGGGGTATTGTATCGAAGGCTTTTGCGAGGTCCAGGTAGGCTGTGTGGACCACCTTCCCCTCGTCAATGGCCTTGGTGACTGTTTCAAAGAAATCAACCAGGTTTAAGAGGCAGGATCTGCCCTTAACAAAGCCAAACTGGGTAGGATCCAGTGTCTGTAGGTCCCCAATATCTTTTTTTATGAGGTCCATGATGATCCTTTCCATAGCTTTGCAGACCAAGCTAGACAGGCTTATGGGGTGATAGTTTCCAGGATCCGTTGAGGCACCACCTTTGTGGAAAGGGACCACTGTTGCTGTATGCCACTCTTTGGGTACATATTCTGTGGTAAGGCTGAGATTGAACAGTAGTTTTATGTTTGAGTTTAGCTCTTCTTGGAGTTCATGTAGGACGCAGCCTGGGACACCGTCTGGTCCCATTGATGCTGTGTTTTTTGCTTTGGAGAGGGCAGCTCTTACCTGAGCATCTGAGATGTCAGGGGGGGCAGCACTCTGCTGGGATAGATATTTGCCCTTTGCGTGGGGAGAGGGGGTTGCTGAACCTGTCAGCTAGGATGTTGGCAATGTCTGAGGGTTCGGTGTATTTTTTGTCATTTTGGACTAATTCTGAGCATATCTGGGAATTCCCACCCAGGTTCCTAACATAACTAAAGAAAGCCTTGTGATTATCCTTAGTGTCCTGTGCAATTTTTCTCTCAAGCTGGCCTTAGACGATTTTATGAGTGCTCAGAGTTTTTGCTACTACTGATCAGAGATGCCTTCCCTTTTTGGGATTTTGCTCTATCATGTAGTAGCTTCCTCCTTCTATTGTATAGTTTGTTTATGGTTGGCGTCCACCAGACAGGACGTCTGCCTCTGGAGGATTGGGTCTTGGTTTTGTTTGGGATTGCATGATCCATGCATTCCTGAAGGTGTTCATAGAATGCGTTTATAAAGGATTCTGCGGTCTGGGCCATATTTTCCACAGGCCCGGGGGCTTTGAAGGATTCCACCTCGGTTTTGAGGAGTGTGAAATTTGCTTTAGAGAAGTTTTTCACTGTGGTTTTCTGAGCAGGGGGTGGGGTCGGGATATGAATATCCAGTGAGATTAGTTTATGATCTGATCTTATCAGTGAGGGATACACTTCTGGTCTGGAGCATAGAGTCCCCATGTTGGTGATGATCAGGTCCAGTATGTTTTCCCCTCTTGTGGGAGTGGTAACAAGTTGTTCCATAGCATTTGAGTTTATAAATTCTAGGAACCTTTGAGCTAGGGTGTTGGAGCTAGAGTAATGCTCCCAGTCTATGTTTGGGTAGTTGAAGTCGCCCAATATAATGGTGTTGGGAGAGACCTTCATATTTTCCAGTGTTCTCAGGAAGGCCGAGTGGGGTTCCTGGGTTTGGGAGGGTGGTCTGTAGCATGCTATAAACTGGAAGGCAGTTTTACCCACTGTTCATTGCACATGGATAGTCTCTGATGCTTAGTGCTGTGCCACCAACCTGGAGGTGTGGGTATCTTTGACGGATATTGATACACCCCCTCCTTTTCTGGTTTGGTCCAAGTTTTGTGGCCGAAAAGCATGGTATGAGGTATAACTTGATAGTGCTGGGGAGCTCTCGGGAGCCTTGAACCAGGTTTCTGTTACTGCACAGATATCAATGTTCTCCATGCTAAGGAGAGTTTCGAGTGAATGCATCTTGAGGTTTAGACTTCTGGCGTTGAATAGCATTTCTCTTAGTTTCTTATCCCTTGTGATACCTATGGAGGTGGGTTTGTCTTTTGAGCCTTGCCTAAAAAAGGCACTATGAGGGTAGCAAGAGCCTTTACCAATATCTGAAAGCCCAGGGGTGACAGGTGCAAGCCATCCCTAGCGAAGCATCGTGGCCTGTCGAGCATGTCATCCCAGGCTGACAGGCATTGGATCCCCTTTGAATGACACCAATACTTAAGCCAATTGTTGAAATTGATCATCTTGTCTTCATATTGTGGCATCATTCTTGGTGAGGGTAAGATGCTACTCAAGGTCTGGGACATACCGGCCTGGGCCACATGCTCAGAGAGCTCCTCTATGTCTCTTTTCATGTAGTCCAGGGAGGTACGTCTCAGGTCATTCACACCAGCATGGACAATGACTGAGTCATATTTGTACTTGCCTTGGAGTGACCTGAGTGCTTGTGTTATGTGGTGGATCCTAGCGCCCGACAGGCAGCTCACCATGACCTTCTCCTTATTCAGCCTGGTGAGCAGGACGTCAGTGTGCCTCACGATAGAGTCACCTATTACAAGTGTATCAGATGTGTTGTTTAGCCTTAAGGGCTGTGACTGTTCGGCACACTGGCTTTGTGAGCTATGAGTTGCACGTGTTTTGTTTTGGGGTAGCGGTTGCTTGGGTGTCTGCTTTGGAGGTCTCTGCTGCTTAGGCAGATTTTTATTTAGAGTCTCCGAGTATGTTTTTGTGTGTTTATGTGTTTGGTTTGCTGTCGTGGTAGGTCTATGTGAGACTGGATTTGTAGTGTGTGTGGTTTCCTTCTCCTCCTGACAAGTTTCGCCAGTACTGAGTGGAGAGAGCTTAGCCTCCAGTTTGGCTATATGGTTGCATCTCTTACATGTGTTGGAATTTGTTGGGAGGAGGAGAGGGTTATCTGTGTACATGAGGCAGTTGTAACATTGCCTCAAGATTCCCAGATTCACCAGCTGGACCGGAGAGGAGATTGACAACTGACCTTTGGACATGCTAGAATAGTATTGGGAATTCCTTTATAATTGAAAAAAAGGGCCAATGGGGAACAAGGTACTCAAAGGGAGTTTGTGAGGGTGTAGTGCTTTTAATTTTTTAGTGCTGACTTATATAATTGATTTAGTGAGCAAGTGCCAGGTAACTTAAATGCAGCGTGTTACAGGTAACTTAAATACAAAATTGACAGTAACTTTCTTTCAAGTGAAACAAGGAAATAAGTACAGTAAGCAATGCAGATGTCACTAGGGATCCACAGAAGCACTGAAAAGCCGCGTTTTAGGTGGAATTAGCATTTCAGGGAAATAACAAGCATACAAACAAAGCTAGATTCAGCAGGCCTGGATCTAGTCTATGCTACAGCAAACAAGGTGTACCAATTTAATAAGAAACAGTTCAAATATGCAGGCACTATAAGCCTCTAACCAGAAATTCCCAGCTCAGAAGGGCAGAGTCCAGCCTCTCCTCCCACAAGAGTGCAGACCACGAACCTTCTTAATGTAAAATAACTGGCCTGAAGCCCACGTGCTTAAACCAGAACTAATACACTTTTAGAATAACAGACACTGAGCACTCAACCAGCAGTTCCCAACTTAGAAGGATGTAAGCTACCTGTCCTGCCACCACAGTGCAGGCCACAAACCTTCCTAATATAAAACAACTGGTCTGAGCCCAAGTGCTTAATCCAAAAGACTTTGAATGATAGCTACACTTTAATCAAGTTACTACCAAGCAGTAATAAATACAATTGAATACTTTAAAGAATGCCTGGATTAGTGCTCAAGTTATACAAGCAAAACTAGATTCAGCAGGCCTGAATCTAGTCTATGCTACAGCAAACAAGGTGTACCATTTTAATAAGAAACAGTTCAAATATGCAGGCACTATAAGCCTCTAACCAGAAATTCCCAGCTCAGAAGGGCAGAGTCCAGCCTCTCCTCCCACAAGAGTGTAGACCACAAACCTTCTTAATGTAAAATAACTGGCCTGAAGCCCACGTGCTTAAACCAGAACTAATACACTTTTAGAATAACAGACAGTGAGCCCTCAACCAGCAGTTCCCAACTTAGAAGGATGTAAGCTACCTGTCCTGCCACCACAGTGGAGGCCACAAACCGTCCTAATATAAAACAACTGGTCTGAGCCCAAGTGCTTAATCCAAAAGACTTTGAATGATAGCTACACTTTAATCAAGTTACTACCAAGCAGTAATAAATACAATTGAATACTTTAAAGAATGCCTGGATTAGTGCTCAAGTTATACAAACAAAACTAGATTCAGCAGGCCTGGATCTAGTCTATGCTACAGCAAACAAGGTGTACCAATTTAGTAAGAAGCAGTACAAATATGCAGGCACTATAAGCCTTTAACCAGAAATTCCGAGCTCAGAAGGGCAGAGTCCAGCCTCTCCCCCCACAAGAATGCAGACCACGAACCTTCTTAATGTAAAATAACTGGCCTGAAGCCCAAGTGCTTAAACCAGAATTAATACACACTTTTATAACATTGTTGCAAGACATCATGTGTGTAATATCTGTGTACTTTTTCATGGCTTGTATCATCATATGTATGCATGGTTTTATTATAAAAATAAAAATTATTTTTGAAAAAAAAGAATTAATACACTTTTAGAATATCAGACACTGAGCCCTCAATCAGCAGTTCCCAACTTAGAAGGATGTAAGCTACCTGTCCTGCTACTACAGTGCAGAGCACAAACCTTCTTAATGTAAAACAACTGGTCTGAATCCCAAGTGCTTAAACTAAAAGGCTTACAGTGAGTTACACCAAGCAGCAATAAATACGACTGAGTACTTTTAAGATGACGCAAAAGCAAAATAAAGTAGGAAGGAAGAAACACAAATACAGTAAAAGCAGATACTTTTTTTTTTTTTTTTTTTTTTTGAGTGAGCAAATGAGATGGGCCCAGGAGGAGTATACAAGGGCAAATTTGCAAGAGGGTCGGGCAGTTTCAAAGCCACCAAGATTAACACCAAGACAAAAACAGGGAGGGTGGGTGAAAAAACAGTCAACATCCAGCTAGATATTGCTCAATGCAACACAAACAAATTACTTTAAAAAGTGCAGATAAAAGTTACTTAGCTGCACTTATGCGTCCAAGTTGTTATCATGCAGGTCTTAACCGGCCAAAGCTCATAGTTTAAACAGAAGATAATTCACTGTACCACTTGTATAAGACAGAAACTGAATAAGAATGAAGGAAACTTCCCCCACCTATCACTGGCTTTGCAGATTTTTAACAAGCCTTAACTGAAAATACCACATGCACTACTGAAAAAAGTCAACTTCCAGGTAGATATTGCTCAATGCAACACAAACAAATTACTTTAAAAAGTGCAGATAAAAGTTACTTAGCTACACTTATGCGTCCAAGTTGATATCATGCAGGTCTTAACCAGCCAAAGCTCACAGTGCTGGAAAAACTCTTGGCTAACTGTGTTGGCCTGGCATGTCTTTTGCCAGTTTTGGTGAAGACTTGAAAATTGCAATGATCATTCATGATGGTGTTGTGAGGCACAGCAGCTACATTCAACATAACATTGAAGTCTTTGGTCACCATGAGGTTCCATACCTGTCAACTGTACAGATTTTTGCAGAATGTCCAGATTTCTACCACATATTCTGGTACATTTTTCATAAAATTGTGGTTTTCTGGCAAATTATTAAAGACTGAAGTGAGAAAATAATGGCAGAAATTTGAGTTTCAGACTTCATACCCTTCAGAAAATTCATGCTAATGTAAAACCTGTTCTATTAACTTTCTAAGTTTATAAGAGCAATATTTAAAAATTGTCCCTATTTTTGGGCCTGTGTCCCACTTTTACTTGTGGCTTTGTCCAGATGTCTTGCTCTAAGAGGTTGAGAGGTATGCCATGAGCTATTTTGTTAGATGTGAATGCAACTAGTCTGTAGTTATATGTAGAAGCAGTCTTGACATATTAAGTTTGTATTCTTATGTCACATGACAAATTGCTTTGTACTATCAACCCTAGATTTTAACAGGCACAACTTCTGTTTTGGTAATGGAAGATTCTATGACTTGAAAGGAAATATACTAGCCAGTATTAGATCAACACTATCTTGTCTTCATTGTTGGCCTCAAATATGGCAAAGACTTTGAGATAGAGTGCAATTAAAATGGCTTTATCAGTGTTTATAAAACAGTGGTGATATCTGGCTTGTGTATTCCTTCCCTAGACAGGAAGTCAAGAAAAGTTTTCCTAATTTTACTGGTACTGAGAAATACTGTGCAACACCTAGATGTCAGGAATTTAATTTGTCATGCTTTTGTTACTGAGAAACATTTTTGACCATCTGAGGTGGTCTAAGATTATTGTTTTCAGTTTATTCCTAATAATATAGCCAGGATTAGAATGCACATTACCAGCAAGTAATAAGTTACTTAGAATATCTCCTCTAGAGTGCAAAGATAGCTTTTGTTTAGGCAATATTTTAGGGTAGGGTTCTAGATAGGGATAGTAGCCAGATCTTAGTTAAGTTAGTGAAGGCCACTTTGGAAGGGGGGGCAGCGGTATCTTATTCGGGACCATCATGTATATGGAACATGTTGCAGCTGCAAGAGGAAGTATCGTCCTCCCTAGCACAAGATGCAGCTCTGCATGAAACACTGGCTAGGGAAGCACCTTCTTACTTCTCATTGTTTTTGAAGCCAATGGTCTAAATATTAACAGCAACCATATGAATCATAGCATGTGCATGGCATGTAAATAAAGCAGAATATAAACTAGTGCTTTAAGCAATGTTTCCCATTTGCTCTTACATTACTTTCTTGATATAATGCCTACAGATGGAGTATAATGCCAATGTAAAGCCTGCAATCACATTTTATAGCTCCACCATTAATTTTCTAACTTCTAATTTATCATACCTTTCCTAGAAATCATATCTCCTTCACTGACAAGCTTATTCAGGAGTCTCTATAACCCCATTGAATTTATGTATATGTATATATATATATATATATATATATATATATATATATATATCCACTTCAAGCAAATGAACATTGTACAAACATCTAAATACCTGTTTATTCTAAAGTTTCTCTCTTTCCAGTTGTATACAGATGAACATATTTCATTGTTTAATCCACATTTTCTTTCTCACAAGACACATTTGTATCTCATTGTTTATGTGAAATTGCATTATAGTATTGTACTATTTGTTCTGTGTCTTATTGTGCTATTCTCTCCCAAACTGAGATTGAAATTGATCTTCTCTGATCAATGTTCTGCTCTGATCAACAAATTCAAATGAATAAACAAATAAACAAAATCAGTTGGAAAGTTGGAAAGATCTGGGACATTCCGCAACTTAGACAAATGCAACTTTAACTAAGTTAATGTAGAAGTATTCTATCTAAATGTCAGTTCTTCCCCAAACTTAAAGGAATTAATACTTGTTTAATGTCATTTGAACTTGTTTATTACCACTAGATGTATTTTCTTTTTGTGTCCTGAGGTGAGAGGATTTAAATTTAGTGAAAATCACTGAAAAAAAATCTTGAAATTCCTGTAACTTCCTCACAGAGAATGTTATTTGGCATTTTGTTTAAAATAACTTTGAGTGGAATTCATAAACATGCTACCATATGTTATAGGACTGGTATGTAGTAAACATGTAACAAAGTCTGGGGCAATTTAAAGCAAAGCATTATGGGTTAAGTCCCTGTATGTGGGCTTACTCCACTGTGTACTGTCACTACTGCATGAAAACAATATCTACAGATATAACATCTTTAATGACAGTACTTGGATCAGGAACAGGGAAACAACTGTGGATGGATTGGTCCAGTCCTCATAAAATATAGAACTGCAACAACATACTATTGCCTTAATTGCATAGGAGGATTCCATCTTCTTACTTGCTTAGTGCCAATATGTTACCCACTCTACTATTCTCTGTGATAGAGGCTAATCCGCTACCATAAGTACACATGTAGCTACCCCCCCCCCCCAACACACACACACTTTAACATGTTTAAGTGTCTACCAGTGGGAGCTCTCACACCAGGTCCCCTTATTACATACTGTAATTATCTTTGCTCTACTGTCATGCCAAATGAGCCAAAACGTTTTATAAATCACTAAGTTGTCTGACAGCACAGAACAGTCCAGCAGGGAATTGTTACTGCTGAATAAGGTAAGGGATCCAAGACAGAATCCATCATTGTGTTTTGCAAGGTCATGCACAACATGCAGTAACTGTTCCCTTGTGTGCTAAGCTCTGCTGTCATACTGTACATGCATTTATTGTGACACCAGTGTAACTAGTGTACTATGTATGGTGAATTATATACATTTGTGTACTATTCAGATAGTTTTACGTTGTTATTTGCACTACTTTCATTAAAGTGATATGCCTTTACAAATCACGGTAATGACAGGTCAGCATACAAACACAGTACCCAAAATGCATTTTGCAATTTCCGCAAATGTACACTATGTTTATGATTTTTTCATCTAGGTGTTTGTGTGTGTGTGTGTGTGTGTGTGTGTGTGTGTGTGTGTGTGTGTGTGTGTGTGTGTGTGTGTGTGTGTGTATGTAATTTGGCCGTCATACATACAGACTGACAGACTCTAAACTGATGAATTAACTCTGCTAGCTAGACTGGGACAAGAAAAGTTTGCTTCCTTTGTACTATAAGTCACCCCAGTGGCCAGAATTTCTTTTCCAGATATCATAGGTTATTGTGAGAAATCTCGGTGTCTTCATTTCTAGTTACCAAAATATATTTGTAGAATCTCTTCTGTAAGACTTTGAGAGGTACTGAATCTCTACAGTGCTAATACTATGATACCAAAGATTTAGGATACATGTTAAGTTGAATTATCTGTCTGGTTGTTAAATATCATATAAGCATTCAGCTATGATATTATAGCCTGAATGTTTATTTGAAATTGAGAAAGTGGCATTTCCATTTAACAGAATGGTGTTGTAGGTGATAAACCAATTACAACGAATCTTAAAATAATAAGGACTGGCTACATTTGAGCAGTGCATGTAAAATTAATGACATAAGAATGTCTATTTTAGATCCAGAGAATACTATGAAAAGTAATAGTGTATTGAATTATTTATTGTTCTGTTTAATTATCTGTTAGTTTATTTAATGAAGTTGTAGATTGCTGAAAAGAAATTAAGGGTCAATTTTCTGACATGACCTGCATACAATAAATATGAATGCAAAATATTCAAAAGTGATGCATGAATTAATTTATTTATTTATTGTCTTTTGTTTACCTGGAAAGTCTGACTGAGTACAAGTGCCATTCTCAGCAGAGGCCCGGGGAGAAATGCTCCAACATAATATATATTTTTATAATGAACAGTATAAAATTAAAACTTTTTATGCATTACTTTTCAGGTAATATTGAGACATAAATAATAAATGTATTTATCATTTCTTTAAAAGTTATATTATTTCAAAGATGTGTTATATGTAATAGCTGGTGATACAAAAGGAATGGTAATGCACATAGGTTTAGTATATGTATAGTTATATAAATGAGGTGGGATGTCACTAGAGAAAGAACAGAAAACAGAACAGGAGGTTAAAATGTATAAGCAGAAATAACCAAGAAAAACGTAAGCAGAAAAAGTTCTGATACTGGTGAGGTTGAGATAACTGTGGATAGGTAAGAAGGGGGTATTAATCAGAGACAATTAAGGATATGGGTTAGTTGAAGGAGCAGTAGTGGGCCTGAAAGAAAGATAAAAAGAGAGACAATAGATAAGAAAGGTCAGAGAGTCAGGATGACTAATAAAGAGACTGGTAATGGAAGAGAAACAGAAAGAAAGGTGGGAGACGAAGATAAGAAACTTTTCAAAAGTAATGTTTAGATCATGTGCAGTAGCAGAAATAAAGATAATTGTTCAGCAGTCTTGTGTAGCTGATTACTGCCAAAGTATTAATAATCTGAAATGCCATATAAACTATTGATTACTTTCACCTTAGATGATAATGACAACACTACACTTCAATCCCTTGCATTGCAGACAATATGCAGAAAAGCCTGGGCAGCCTGGCGCCCATAGGAGCATTGAATAGCAGAGTTACAACTATGCCAGTGTTGGGTAACAGAATCAAGACTGAGAATATATTCGATAACTGCACTATAAGTGGGAATATATGCCACATCTGTTAGGTATCTGTTAAGTTTTAAGATTTGGAAGTTATTCAAGTGAAGATATTAATGCCCTTATGTTTGTAGGAAGATAACTCCATGAATGTAGGTTAATTTGCCAAAAGCATGTCACCAATAGCAGCTTTATTTAATCTAGAAGTATTGCATGTACACCGAGAACTAGCTTGGCAAACCCCACATTTTGCGTAAAATGCAAAAAATAGAGTTAGAAATATAATTGTAAATTCTGCGACATATAAAGCCATGCAAGGCAGGATAGCCTCTAGACTCAATAAACTAAAATGTAGTTGGATCCACTATTAATCCTCAATACTTCTTAGCTTGATTCTCAGCTCCCCTGCAAATAGAGCTCAAAACCAAAAGCTTAAGAATTTGTGCTTTTAATACACGTACTTACACCTGTACAGTTTATGAGCAATAAAGTAAAATAACAAAAATGTACTTGCCAGCCAATGTGTGGGGCATCATCTCCCATAAATCTCTAATTTTTTACATTGGTTTTGAGGTGACTTTACCTCTGAGAAAGAGTTATGTAATGCACGTATGCATGCATTTATTTAATTTGTTACCTGGAATATACCACTGATCTCAATGGACCATTTTTCAACTCAGCCCATAAGTTGCAACAGAAATGATGACATGTATATCTACATTATAAGCATAAAGTAAAACGTGTTTGTTCTTTCTCCAGGGTTCTGTGATTTCAGAGAAAACAAATACACAACCCCATTCAAGTCAAAAAACATTACTCTACAAGGAATCAGCAACAAGACATGAGCACTTAATTCCATGAGCTATAATGCTTGGGTGTGATATAAACAATTTTCTACTGTTCTTGAGTATGCAAGCCACCCAGAAGTTAAGCTAGGTTATCTGGAAACTTGCGCAGTTCCTCATACTGGTGCCATTAAAACTCAATTTGAGGATGAACAAAAATAATAAAATAAAATGCTTATTCCTCAGTAACTATATGTAAATACATTCAAATATTTCAAGCACGGGCATTAATGCCCTTCCAGCTTGCCAATATACCAAAACACTTATTCCCATAATAAGTATCCAGGCTGTTCTTAAAAATATCTAAACTAGTACTTGATTTAATGTAATTTGGTAGTCTGTTCCATGCATCAGCTACTCTGTCAGAGAACCAATTAGTACACTTCTCATTCCTATAGAATTTTCTACACAGGTTATCTGATGATTCTCTAGTACTTTTTGATAACCCCAAACTTTCCCAGAGGTAGTTGTCTCTAAATGCGAATATATCTGAATAAGATCTCATCTTAGATATCTATAAGAGACACTGTACAAGTTCAGATATTTTAGTCTTTCATAATAACTTAGATTTTCACATCCATTAATGCTCTTGGTATATTTTCGCTGTACTCTTTCCAGTTTACTCATGCTTGTTTTCTTATAGGGTTTCCATATTGTTATTCCATACTCAAGTTTGGGTCTAATGTAACTAACAAACAATGAGTTCAGCATTTTTGATTTCATCGACTTTATAAATCTTTTTATACAACCTATAGTTCTATAACATGTCATTAACCAATTGGTTGATATGATAAGAAAAACTCATAGCTGAATCTACCCATATACCCAAGTCCTTAAATGAGTCTACAGTTTCAAACACTGTGTGTTGCATTAAATATTCATCTTTCAACTTATGCCTAGCAAATCTCATATGTTTAGTTTTTGATGTATGTATCAGCATATTATTCTCCAGTGCCCAAATGGTCAAGTTAATCAAGTTATTTTGTAGGCATCCTTTATCTGTAATCAGTTTACCCAATTTCAGGTTGTCTGCATATAGACTGCAGAACACCTCAGATAAAAAAGTTAGGCCTGAAAGATACAATCTAAACAAGTAAGGGCCTAGGGCAGAGCCCTGTGGGACACCCTGACTGTAACCAAGGATTTCGCCTGTCCAGTTGCAGTATGATACTTGCCGTGTCTTATTTGTAAGGCATGCAGTTATCCATCTTATCAAGAAAACATCAATACCTAGTTGTACTAATTTATTGATCAGTGTTATGTGTATGACCCTGTCAAATGCTAAAGTTAGATCTATATACATTACATCACAGAACAATTTTTCATTCATAGCTGTTACTATATTGTTATAGAACATCATGTTACAGGTGGTAATGGCTCTGTTTTCAACATATGCATGATGATATATGGTTTCAAGTCCCAACCTATCAAATTCTGACAAAAACTTTTCCAGTATTACCTTCTCCATTATTTTTCCACAACATGAAAGCAGACAAGGATTTATATGACTCTGGATTTATCCTACCCCCCTTTCCCCTAAAAACAGGTTTAATAAGTGCATGTCTCCAATCTTGAGGAATCTCCCCATATTTATACGACCTAGTGAATAATAGATATAATGGTACTGTAAGTTTTTGCTGAAGTGTTCTCAGGTCATTGTTACTAATTCTGTTTCGTCGCTGCACTTTGTTTGGATATAGCAAACTGATTGCTACAAATGTAACAAGTGTCTTGCTACTTTTACATCACTACATACAAAGTGCTTCAGTACTTCAGTCATAACTGCAAATGCAGTTTTGGCTGCACCATCAGAACCTGCCAATTGCACTCCTACAAACATGATGCCTAGGGCAGATGCCCCTATCACCCTTCCTTATGTACACCTCTGACACCACTTATTCTTACCTTAACCCAACCCTAAACATAAACTGACAAGTAACTCTGTACTTGAATTAGCCCTAATTGAAAGGTGAGACAACCAGGATGAGCATTTTATTTAGTTTGATAGGGTTATCACTGATATTTATTTATGTAGGTCAGACTTATTTGGGTAGTTGCATCCTTTGAAAAAGCATGAAAAAGGGAAATGTCATGAGATTTTTCAGACAAAAAACTATTTCTAAGCTTCCTATAATAGGTGCTTTCAGTTATTTTATTTCTGAAACATGTCAGCATGATAGGAAACAACAAAACCATCCCAAGTTCTATAAATGTGGAGCTTAGATTGTATTTTGTCAAAGTGAAGTCCAGTCAATTTCAATTTATTGTGGGCATGGTCTTTCTTGTAAAATTGTTACAATAACAAAATATCCCATTTTAAGCACCTGAAAATATGGCAACTTAAATGTGATATTTAGTCAAAACAAATTAAATGAAATGGTTTCAGTACAATTATTTTCTATGACACTGCCCTTGATCAGTTGTCCAGCTATTGTCTACCATGGCTTTGACCTCTGTAGGGAGAACTGTTTCTACGTAAGTGAATGTGTAGGGATTTTTAAAAGGAGATGAGACAGTGAAACAGCAGAGTGCATTTATCTTTTAAGGGTTCATAATGAAAGTTTAAAACAAGGAAGGAACAATGGTCTAGGAGCAGCAATTTGATTTCAAACAAGTAAGGTTGAACATCCTTTGCCAAGACTACACCATGCTTTAGACAAGGTAAACCAGTGATGCTCAGATTTTGGTAAATCTATATGAAACAGCAAACTTTGTACATAAGAACTTACATTTTGTGTTTTTTTTATTCAGATATCTAGGCATTATTATAGGTAAGACTTGAGAGAAATAAAATGAAAAGACACATCACCACAGCATGACAGAGTGTTTAATTACACAAAGTTTTGAGGACTTTCATGCCAGTTGAACAGGAACTTCATCAGAAACAATGTGATCTCTACTTCCTTACTTTTATACACTTAAAAAAGGCCCCAAAAAACAATGGCAAAATTTGAACGTATACACACATTAAAATACCAATAATATTCCCAAACTTCCTACATCAAATATATATGCATGCCAAACACCACTAACATTAAATACCACACCAAATATATAAAAAAACCTTAATAGTGGATTCATTAAGAATTAGTAAACAGTAAACACATGAAATAACTTATATAATCAATTGAACTATTTAAAACATTTTAGAAAGGTTTGGTTGTAGAAGTCCTATGACAGGCAGTCTGACTGAATTTTCAAAATAGGCTTGATAGATATTGTCATTAATACCCGGTGGGGCAGTGGCATTTAATAAAGGTTGCCAGTGAAGCTCCTTCTTCTCAATAAAGGCTTCCCAATCACCACCTCTTTCTGAGTGTTCCACCGTCTTTAAAATGGTAAAGCCAAATTTCTTAAAATCCTTGCACATCATAGAATGCTGATAAAGGTGATTACAAGAGTTGGCTTTACCAGTTGCATACACATACTGATAAATTCTTGTCCGCAAAGGTCCAATAGGCCTTCCTACATAGAATGCTGGACAAGACAGAGAGAAGATTATATATGCAACACCTTTAGTATTGCAGTCAAATCTGCCCTTGACTATAATCAATCTAGGTAAACCCTCTACAGAAAAAAATGCTGCCTTCAAAAATAAATCTACCTTGTTTGTAGGTTTCACACTGCTTCATACCCCAACCTTTGGCAGAAACATTGTCATAACTCCTGCCTGCTTCTAGAATGGTTTTAAAATTTTTGTCAGTTTTTAAAACAAATCTAGGTTGTTTTCCCAACTGGCTGGTTAAACCAAGACATCCAAAAACAGTACTCCAGTCTGCATTGATGGAACTTTTCAAAAAATGGATGTCTGCTGTATGGCAGAACCACCATCTATGAAGGGTTAGCTGGACTTCTATCATTGTTTTTGTTCTTACACACCGAGGATCCGGGTTGTTGTATAATGGAGCCATATTGAGGATTTCTCTGCTGTATCGCAAAACTACTAATATCGACCAACATGCCCTGCCGGTAGCTTCTGCTTTTGAACATTTCACAAAGTTTAATAGCTTCAACCTGGAAGTTGGTGTCGTCAGAAACTAATCTGCTAAGCCTAATCAGTTGAACCTTCACCAAATTCTTTTTCTGCCATGCAGGGTGTTGAATACTGAAATGCAAATATGCATTCAAAAAAGTGTTTTTCCTGAAAATGTTGGACTCATATCTTTGTTCTTCAATATGATGTTGAGAAAATTAATAGAATATGTGTTCCATTGGTGGGTAAATTCTAGGAAGTTGGTGGAGAGGTTTAAAAAGTCCATAACAGACTTCAATTCCTCTAAACTGCCCTTCCATAATGTAAGTATATCATCTAGGTACCCGAGATAAATTCTAATCATAGAAGAAAAAGGTGAACTTAAAATCATGGAGGTTTCCCAGAACCATGAAATCGTGTTGGCAAATATGGGAGCTGATACTGCCACCATGACCATGCCCCTGTGTTGTTTGTAATATTCACCTTTGTAGTATACAAAGTTATTAGT